>NC_080727.1:4122500-4210000 GCF_019097595.1 Hemibagrus wyckioides
AGAGAAGAAGCAGAAGTTTACTTCAGATTTCCACCCTACACTGTAAGTGTATCCCAAACAGTGATATAAATAGCCCAGGTCACATGACTGATGTTGTTGGACTCGTGAGCTCATGTGGGAAAAAACTGACAAAGATCTCAGGTCTCAGTCAGTCAACATGCAGTCCAATTTCCATAACATCCACATATTATGATATGGACTATAATAATAATAATTATGTAAGGATTATGAAGAAACCACTTTGTAGGAAATAATCAACAAAAGGGAACTGGGATGCATCCTGACCTTGATTATTTTCCTGAAATGTTTCATTCTTCTTATACCACAGCAACTATTACAAGGTCATTTTCTACATGAAGTCATCCTCATGCAAATCCCCATTTCAATAAGCCAAAGAATCAGCTTCTCATGTTAGAAAACACCCTATAGACCACCTTAAGGAATGTGACTCATACAGATTTGCATTCTTTATGGCACCGTTCCATGCCTACACATGTTTTCCTTGTGCATACATATAATCCCGAGTCTGCCTGACTCATTCTCACCACACCGACAGATCCCACCCTTCTCCGACTCCGGTCGCCAATTTCAGCCCTTGATAGTGAACAAGGCCAAACAACGAACACTTCAGCAAAAAGCCCAGCATGACTACACCTACACTACACTCCGCCTTCATACAACATTAAAAAAAACATGCCTTGAGGAGTCCATATAAGGGTTCAAAGTCTGCTGCTGTGGGCAGAAATGTGTGCTGTAATTGCATGCTACGTTGTGTAAAGACTAACTGAGGATAGATGTTGATTTGAGAGAGCTGCGTTGGTAGCAAGGCTGCTATTTAATGCAGGGGTGGATCTGAATATGGTTAAGAGGAGAAGGAAGGAAAATGTTAGTGTGTGCTGCATGACTGTGGTATGAGGCAGCTGGTGATTGGACAGTGATTCGTCAGAGTATACTTCCTTCTCTGACAAGGAACTGCAATAAATTTTTAGCTGCAAAAAAAAAACAAACAGATATAAACACAATGGCTATAGCAGATGAGTGAGTTTCTCCATCACTGCCTTATCAGTGTTGCTGATTTCATCATTCTGATTATTGTTGATTAATTTGCAGACAGTAGTCTCTTGCAAAATACACACCCTTGCAAGCCTTATGTCCTCATGTTATATGTCTTTAAATCCTTTGTGTTGATATTGTAATAAACACACAAACTGCATCTAAAACACTCTACAGTAACTGTCAGCTCTGTCGTGACGCTGAGTTTCCACAAAGATACAAAGTTAGACCATGCACTTCCTTTTGTGGTGAAGTTAGGACAGTATTTCGTTGTTTTATGTGGGTTACCATGGTAACAAACAGGCGTCTATGCACGAGACGTCGCCTAGTAATCAAACAGGAAGTCTATACAAATTTGTAATGTAGATATATATCCATCTTTTCCATTACAATTCAACATACTTTTAAAATCTATGTACTTTTAGTCCATAGTTTAATTTGCTGCCAGCTTTAGGCTAATAGGGATTAGGATTGTACTGCAAATAATAATAATAATAATAATAATAATAATACTGCATGCCATTATTTCAGCCATATAGCGAGCGGGTTTCAAACGATTTGAACCTCTGGAAACAATCCAATGAATTACCAGGCTTTCTAGGTTATTCATGCCCCAAGGTGACATCTAACAACACTATTCACCTATCGATTAGGAAAGAATGTCACAACACTGGTATGAAACTTAACAGCTCTGGCAGATTTATTTTACTAGATTTATTTCAACTACTGCATGTGCAATTATAACTGAATCTTTATCTTGTCTGCCAGGAAATTCTGAACAGCAAGGGTTGAAAATGCCCCTATATGGCCTGGATGTGCTGATAGAGCAGGGGAAATAAGAATGGCTGTAAAACAGGGTTGCTGTTTGAATGAGTAACGTGTGCCAATAAATGCCCTTCAGCAGGGAAACTAGTTGAAGGAAGTACTTCATTTATAGATGCTCATTTATAGATGCCCCCCCCCAAAAATGTACAACTTGGGCAGGACAAAGAAGAGCAATTGAGATTTATGAGCTTTTTCCTCAAGCACCAAACCATGACAGAACTGGGACAGGAGCTCACACCCTTCTGATTCGTAACCCATACAGCTTCATATGATTCACATCAGTAATGAGCTTTTGTTCAGTGAGTCAGATCATTTGACTCAGCTCACAGACTCCTAGTTTTTTTTTCTTTGCTGATTCTTTGCCTAACTATTACTAGGATTGTTTAAGCACCAGTATACTCTGGTCTTGTCTCTACTAAACAAAATAAAATGACTTTGCTTTGCATTTCATAAAATAGATTTGAATCAGCAGGATACTATGAATGTGTGCTCCAAATAAGAAGATTTTCATTTCTATTTTTCCAATATAACAATATATTATGCAGCAATGAGCAGAAAAATACTTAATTAAATTACACTATAAGTATAATGGGGGGAAAAGAAAGAGTGCATAAAGTTCGCACCTAAAAGAGCCGACTCAGATGAACCGACTCGTTCAGGAACGACACATCACTAGGTTTATACAGCATATCAGAACAGCTCTAGTAGTTTGCAATGTGACTCGGTTCGTATTTAAGTAATGCAGCTTAAACAGCGAAGGAAAACGTCTTACCTATTGCTGAGTGGTATCTTCTGGGTGTGACTGCGGCTGCTGAGAGTGTCTCGGTGTGCAGAATAAACACAGGCCGCTTTGACTGTAATCTCGACCGGGAGACGCCCCTCTGACACAGCACTGAGAGAGGAGGAGGAGGAGGCGGTGACTCTGGAGATTTATATCGCCGCAGGAAAATTAGATTAGGGTTACTCTCTAATGCAGTCCTTTCTGAAAGTGCTGTACCCTACGTAGGGCACTTGGAACACGGACACGCCCACGGCAGCCTGAAGTGATTTTAAACTGAAGTGATTATAAATATTTACTTCAAAGGGTTCGGTTTCCATGGCAACTACTAAATAGCACTTCGGGCGCGAGAACACTTTCAATTATTTTTATGCTGAATAACAAAATGGAGGTTATAAAAACCCAGACTTAATTGTAGAAGTTAAAATGATATAGTTGATAAATGTGTGTTTTCTTTGTTATTGTTGTAGTTTCATGGTCTTGTGGATTGAGTTGCAAATTTATATTTAATATTTTTATTAGAATTGTTGTTTTTTTTAACAGTGATCAGTGTTTATTTGCTCAAAACACAGAACATCGTTTGTACTTAGCTTCGTTATTATACAGGCACGTTGTTGAATACTTGTCTGGGAAGAATTTTGATCGTATGTTATAAACAACTTTTTTATATACTGTATATATATTTTTGAACTTATTTATTTTTTGAAAATGTTCAATGCTGAAAGATGTAACCTTGTTTTTACTGTATTCATTGATTCATTGAGAGAGAGAGAGAGAGAGAGAGAGAGAGAGTATAGAATAAAGGGTCATACTTAGACATCAAACATGACATATTACATTTAGATGCTAAATTCCAAATATGAAACATTATTTACAGCTAAAAGTAGGTTAGATAAGCTATTTGTAGGGTTCATGTTCATATTCAGTTCCTGAATTCAATCTCGTGCAATTCTAGAGAATACTGAAAGGACTGGGGACCCTAAGCCCCGCCCCTGAACAGCGTGATCTTGCATTCAAGCCCCGCCTCTTTAGCAACGTGCTTTGTGATTGGAGCGGATTTTGTTATAAAATCACGAACGTATGTTTATATATGCATTACAACTATTTTATATATTTAAAAAAATATATTATCATTAAAGTCTACTATTACAAAACATTTCGTTTCATTCCACTGAAAATCAGCTGCTGTAGATGTCAAAGCTTTCTCTAGTGTTATGTGGGGAAAAAAGAAAATTTCCAAAGCTATGAGAATTTGCTGCCATCTTCTGTTCAAACATCCACTTTCAGACCTAGAATGTAAGTAAAAGTTATTTTTATTATTTATTTATTTTTTGACAAATGGGTATATTATTAGTCAAATGTACTTGACACGACGTTTAAGCACATTTTTAGACAATGATTGACTGTCTGCACTGCCCTAGTGCATATTACATTTCATTTATCCTATCCATTTCACTTTAACCTTTTAATAAAATCATAAAAATAAAAACAAACTGAAATCGGATGGAAAAAAAATCTGAAATTTTATATAATGCAATTAAAAAAAATCGTATATCATGCAATTTCTATACTATCATTATAAGCATTGTAATTTTTATGTAATAGTGTCATTTCCACTAAACCTGACTGCTGTATTCTATCTCATACTGTAAATTTGTGCTTTGTGTTTATAATATATGCCTCTAAGAGCATGAAAGACATGATGTATGGTACATGATTTATGTGAATGTTTAACATTAGGGACAGAAAACAATGCTTGCGTTGATCTCTGCTTGAAAAAGGCAAACAATGCAGAGTGAAACTCAGTGAGAAAAAGAAAAACACGTTGCCAACTTTCAGTATAACAAATAAAATGTATAATCACAAAATATTTATTGCTTATTTTATGTCCGGTAAGTCAATTAAAGAATCAGACACTTTAAATTAACAGGAACAACGTGGACCACGAAGTCAGGCTGAATTATACAAGTAGTGCCTACAGGCTTTTGCATTACAAAAGACATTGATCTGAAATAAACACAGAAAACAACGACATTTAATAGGAGACCACACCTAGAGCTCCAGAGAACATGCTTTGTTCCTGATCTCAGGTTACTCTGGTCTGTGTGGAGTTTCTGTGTCTCTGGGTTCTCAGATTTAGACTGTGGAAAAAGTTCCTTATCCACAGAGACCCACTGAAGATGAATGAAAGAATAAATTTGTGTTTTATCAACTGATCAATAACTGGACTGAATATTCCACTATGTTAATACTTCTGTCGGGGACAAATTGGGTCCATTTTAAACCCTAAAGTGTTTTTTAGTTTGTGCATCCTTAGTGAAACCATTAAAGATTTTACAGCAGAAGGTTTTCCTGTCATTGACTGTTGTCTCTGAGGTACAACCTCTTCTGGAAACTTTTTTTTTATTCTTTGCAGTGTACACTAGGTGGCATCTGTAGCATAAAGTAAACGGTCTGGGATTTCAGGTTGCAGTTACATCGATCAGGCTTAACATTCGGAGCAGATGAAGTGAATAAGACTGATGATCTCCTCATCATGGCACCTGTTAGTGGGTGGGATATATTAGGCAGCAGGTGAACATTTTGTCAAAGTTGATGTGTTAGAAGCAGGAAAAATGGACAAGCGTAAGGATTTGAATGATTTTGACAAGGACAAATTGTGATGGTTAGATGACTGAATCAGAGCATCTCCAAAACTGCAGCTTGGTGTTCCTGGTCTGTAGTGGTCAGTATCTATCAAAAGTGGTCCAAGGAAGGAACTATGGTTCATTGATGCACGTGGGGAGTGAAGGCTGACCCGTGTGATCCGATCCAACAGACGAGCTACTGTTGCTCAGATTGCTGAGATTTATAAATAAATATTTACACTTGTAAAAAAAATTATACTTGTATATATATATATATATATATATATATATATATATATATATATATACAAGTATAATTTTTATATATATATATATATATATATATATATATATATATATATATATACTTGTGTAAAAGTGTGTAAAAAGTAGGGAATTTTTGCATACACAATTAAATAGGAAAAAGTTGTTTCTAATAAAAAAACCCTTTTATTTTATTTTATTTTTTTTTGTTTCTAGTTTTAGAAACCTAAGAATATTTTTTCAATCTAATATAGCAGGCCATTTTTAAGATGATATTTAACGATATTTAATCCTTCAGGTCTCTCACTGAGATATTTTTTAGCTGTGTTCTCCACCAGATGGAGATGTTTACCATCATCTGTGTGTTTCCAAAAAACTCCTTGAACTTTTGATCTTTGGCTCGGTTGTAACCCCGGCTGGGATTAGCTGTAATACAGACGAGCTCACGGGAGCCGTCTAGGGCTCAGAGCAGCAGATAATAAAGTTAATAATACTCAGGTGTGACTGTTTCTAATGACAATATTTCACATACATCTGAAGCATTCAATCCAAATCACACCTCAGCTGCAGTAGGTTAAGAAGCGAGACAGAGAAAGAGAAAATTGTAGCGTAGTATTTGTTCTATTTATGGATGTTAGTGGATGCCGTGGAGAAAAGTAGACCATTTTGCCAGCAGGAAGAGGCTCCGGGGAGATGTGTGGCCATCGTATAAAACGGCCTGGACATGTGGGAAAAGGATCAGTGTGAGTGGTTGTAAAAATTATGGGAACGTATTATCATAAACCGTTTATGCCTAGTGTTTCAGAGGGACTCGTAATGCAGCGTCTTGAGCACTGAATATTCAAACGCGTGGCTTTCTTTTTTTTCCCATTTCCCTTTATTGGAGCCGGACCCGCAGGCCGTGGCGCCACAGTCGACACTGATGGCTTAATACCACATCAAAACTGCTTTTGTGGAGTGCATGGAAGAAAATAAAACAGGATCTGAAAGAGCACTCTTTGTTAAATCAGCCGCTTAGCTGTGATACTTATGTCAAGTGTCAGAGTCGCTTGCTGAGAATGAGAAAATAAAGATTTGGGAAAGAGACAAAAATAAACAGTGTGAGTGTGAGTGTGTGTGTGGGGAAGGGAGTATGGATTTGGGGCCTGTGGTGTTAGGGTTTAAATGATAGTAGTAGTCTGTAGAATAAGGCCAGATTGGACTAACTAGTGCATACTTTTCAGATCCAATTGATATTCATTCAGAAAGATTCAGTGAGAAGTTTATTCTGTAAAAGTAACAGGCTATTCTGTGATGATAAATCTGATAAATCTTATCCTTCACAGGGTCACGGGAAACCCGGAGGCTATCCCAGGGGACTTGGGGCAAAGGTGAAGGACATCACATCACCACATGCTTTATAACAAACTAACACAAGGTTAGCTGAAACACTTTCACAATCCAATGCAAGACGTTTACTCTTTTTCCCAGAAGCCAAAAATTTTTTTTGTTTTGGTTATGTTCAGCACTGAATGTTTTTGTCATATCTCACTCCACAGTGGTGGTTAATATGAAGCTCATATGAAAGTACACACTCAGGATTTTGTAGTTTTTATAAGCGTTTCTGTTTTTTAACTAAACTACTAGAGTTCAACTAAACTATTTCTACTTCATAGAAATGTGCCAACAGTTTTTTTTTTTTTTTTTCACACAGATCTTTCTATCTTCAGAGTAAATATTGATATCAAACCCATTTCTGTTCGCTGAGTACTTGTTCTATAAAAAGTGGCTAAAATATAAAGGCGTTTATCTTCAACCTCTAAAATTCTGTGTAAGTTTATCCAACTGAGGGAAAAACACACATCTGACTCCTGACTCCTTTTATATATCAGACTTAAAATAACTAAGTTCTCTAAGTCGATTCCCATCCCGTCTGCAGAATGGAAATCAGTGTATTGTCAATAAGAGTTAATAGCAGAGGTGTGATCACATGCAGAGGTCAAATCCAGGAGTCTTTCATCCGGCTTATAGATTGGGAAAAGTCCCCAATACTGTAAAATCCAGTGTTTAAAGAAATGTAGTTAATAAGATTAGTAATAAAGCCACATAGTGTAGTCTGTTAACAGTAAGTGTTGGTTGCTAAGCAACATAAGCAAATATCAGGACTTTCCATGAGCATAACAATGACTAAAGTGTGGAGGTTTTACTGATTTAAAACCTGAGCATTAATACAGAATTCAGGTATTGTGATGCGGTTATGGATGCGAGTGTGTTTCAAGGATTTTTTACAACGGCTCGGAACGCAGCTCAGCCAATCAGATTATAGAAAAATTAGAGCTGGCGTTATGTACAGTCTGATGAGATGAAGAAATCAGTCAAGTCTTAAATGATTACTAATTGAAGTTAAGGTTGTTTAGCCATGTTTTATTATGTTTATTCAGATGTGACCCCTAGCTATCATTTTGATGGGGTCTATGGGAACAGAAGTAGAAATAAAACTAACTTTCGCTTCGTCCACCCAGAGGTTTTTAAAAGTTTGGAGCTTTAATCTGCTAAAAAGTCTGGATGTTCAAGGCTACCTTCACTCTCTGTTCTTAAACGTGCTCCTTTGCAGTTTCACCCTGGACTAGTCTTATCTTGTTTTGTACGAGTCTTATATAAGACAGGAAGTCGGTAGACAGGTATGGCTTCCACATGAAAATATTGCTTTTGGCACCTGAGTTTACACAGAAAGCTCTTTGTTTCAGTCAGAAATACTTCATATAGGCGGAGTTTCTGTTGAGGCTTGGATCAGTTGTTACTGGCTTCAAGTACGGCCTGTCAGAGAAAATGACAGACATTTCAAGGGCTTTATTGAATGATGTGGTTTGCTATAAATGAAATATATATATATATATATCTGAAGGGTCTATTTTTACTTTAGGCTACTCTGATGATGAAAATCTAAGCAATGGAATGTCTGTGTGTGTGTTGATATCATGTGCAGACATAAATGTAGAGTTTATTCTAGCGTTTGTATGAAATGTATAAATAAAGCTGGTGTTTATTGATTCGGTTTTAGGAAGACATAAGTGTCAAGTTCTTACTCTATATATTGTCCCACCTGCTTCTTCTTCTTCTTCTTCTTTTTTGAATGATTGCGCAGTAGAGCAGTTTGGAGGAAAGCTGATAAATATATATAGACGAGTTGCTTAAACTTGGGGGAGTTTGCCAAGAACTGAGGCGTGTCTCGGTTTTGTTCCTTGACTTAAGTTGATTTGTCTTACTTGAGAAAGTATGTCACACTTAAAATTATGTTTTAAAATGATGTTTTAGGCTTGAAATCTATAGAATGCTATTGAAGGGTATTATTAAACGCATAAATCTATGACTAAGATGGTCAATTAATCATATCGTCTTAGCAAATTTCCATGTAATGGGGAGAGTGAGGAAATTTCATCAGAGACATTGTTTTTTTTACACCAGTCTCTACAGGATTTTGTGTTTCTGTGATTTCAGAAATGAAGGCAAAAGCAAACAAACTTATTTGGGATTTTCAAAATTACCAGAGATTTGGGCAGAGATGGTTCGTGTGATGTCAAAATAAGAATCCTGAGCTTGCAGTTTCGCAATTTTAGCGTTTTCCATAGAAAACACATACAAAAAAAATGCACAAAATCGTATAGAAAAAGGTAGAAAAATCTGCACCAGTATCAGGCATTTTTGGATCACAGGATACAATCACACACTAGGGAAAATTTACAGACGTCAATCCACACAAAGCATGTCTTTGGACTAGGTTCGTCGGTTCCTGAAGGTCCCCCCCCCGTTCCAAAGACACACTTCTAAAGCAGAAGGAGAAATTTCATATTTCATTGGCGTCTGGAATTAAACCCCTGAGCCTGGAGTTGTGAGGGAAAACAAACCCACCACTAAGCCACGAGCCCCATCACTATTCCATCTAAACTCTAATCCTTAGATGAACTGATGCAACAGTAAAATAAGAATAAAGTTTCAGTGTCTCTCAAGGTCGCTTCCTCCTTGGTTCCATCTTGGGAGTTTTTCTTTGCCATGTTCTCCCTGATGCTTTGTTTAAATAAAAAAGGAGGGAGGGGGGGAGGGAGAGGGGGCTGCACTACCCTGTAAAAAGCACTATAAAAAATAAAATACTTCTCTAACCGTTGTGATCAAGGACTCGCCTTAAGTTTTGAAGGAAAGTGAATGTCAGTTGCAAACGTAACTTTCCACAGATGTTCCCCTCTTCACAATTCTCGCAGCTGTTAGGAAGAATCATTTGGCATTACATTTTTTTATTCCCCATGATCATCTTCATCATTCCTCCATTCTATCCTCGTCACAGGCTTATCAACGCCGAGATCTTGAACACGTTCAAACAAATATCCACGCTGACACGTAATTTAGAGTTTCAGCGCGGATCAAAAGCCTTTTACTCCACATCAAAGCTTTCGTTTTCTCTAAGAAATCTCTCAATAGCAGCCTCGGCTTTTCTCCTCTTGTAGAAAGAGCAGAAGAAAGTTGGCAAACTGCACAAACTCTTGCAGGGGGAATATGTTTTCCTGGTCGTGTTGCTACTCTTATTTGCAACTAGCTTGACTTGTAGCCAGAATAAGCTTTACTGTACCCTGTCACAGAACAGCTTGTTCGTTTCTTTAGTGAAGAGAACGAGGCTATAACTGTAGGCCATCAACCGTCCTGCCAAAGCATGCTGGAACAGCACTTTGTCTGCAAAAAAAAAAGAAAAAAATTCCAGTAAGAATGAATGAACGAATAAACGCGTGACTATGTATGTGGTCCGCCAAGTCAGTGAGCTCTACGAGATCAAGTCATCCATCATCCTTGCTCTCTGCAGGGACGTCACATACTGTAGATTTTGTGTTAACTCTAAGCTGCTCCATTGCTTGCTTGCGTTATAGCATGCTTTGAGAACGCTGCTAATTTGGACGACTTGGTCCTAAGACTCTTTAGGGTCATTCTAAACCCTGGATCAACAACAGTGTTGTTTGAGGTTTCACACTGCTCATACTTTTTCCCCCAGGGTTAACAATGAATCCTGATGTTTCACACTGTACATCCATAAGAACCCTGGATTTAAAAAAAACCTCAGGTCTGTCATGTTACCTTTCACAGCTTTCTAATCCGTTTCGGTCGTTTGTAAGTTTCGTGTAATTGAACCAGATGTTCATTGATATTCAACTTCCGCTAATTTTTCAGTGTCACATACACTATATTGCCAAAAGTATTCGCTCACCTGCCTTGACTCGCATATGAACTTAAGTGACATCCCATTCCTAATCCATAGGGTTCAATATGACGTCGGTCCACCCTTTGCAGCTATAACAGCTTCAACTCTTCTGGGAAGGCTGTCCACAAGGTTTAGGAGTGTGTTTATGGGAATTTTTGACCATTCTTCCAGAAGCGCATTTGTGAGGTCACACACTGATGTTGGACGAGAAGGCCTGGCTCTCAGTCTCCGCTCTAATTCATCCCAAAGGTGTTCTATCGGGTTGAGGTCAGGACTCTGTGCAGGCCAGTCAAGTTCCTCCACACCAGACTCTGTCATCCATGTCTTTATGGACCTTGCTTTGGTCACTGGTGCACAGTCATGTTGGAAGAGGAAGGGGCCAGCTCCAAACTGTTCCCACAAAGTTGGGAGCATGGAATTGTCCAAAATGTCTTGGTATGCTGAAGCATTCAGAGTTCCTTTCACTGGAACTAAGGGGCCAAGCCCAGCTCCTGAAAAACAACCCCACACCATAATCCCCCCTCCACCAAACTTTACACTTGGCACAATGCAGTCAGACAAGTACCGTTCTCCTGGCAACCGCCAAACCCAGACTCGTCCATCAGATTGCCAGATGGAGAAGCGCGATTCGTCACTCCAGAGAACGCGTCTCCACCGCTCTAGAGTCCAGTGGCGGCGTGCTTTACACCACTGCATCCGACGCTTTGCATTGCACTTGGTGATGTATGGCTTGGATGCAGCTGCTCGGCCATGGAAACCCATTCCATGAAGCTCTCTGCGCACTGTTCTTGAGCTAAACTGAAGGCCACATGAAGTTTGGAGGTCTGTAGCGATTGACTCTGCAGAAAGTTGGCGACCTCTTCGCACTATGCGCCTCAGCATCCGCTGACCCCGCTCCGTCAGTTTACGTGGCCTACCACTTCGTGGCTGAGTTGCTGTCGTTCCCAAACACTTCCACGTTCTTATAATACAGCTGACAGTTGACTGTGGAATATTTAGGAGCGAGGAAATTTCACGACTGGATTTGTTGCACAGGTGGCATCCTATCACAGTTCCACGCTGGAATTCACTGAGCTCCTGAGAGCGACCCATTCTTTCACAAATGTTTGTAAAAACAGTCTGCATGCCTAGGTGTTTGATTTTATACACCTGTGGCCATGGAAGTGATTGGAACACCTGATTCTGATTATTTGGATGGGTGAGCGAATACTTTTGGCAATATAGTGTATTTCCCCTTTGCTACAGCGCACACTTCAGTGATGTTCAGTGTTTTGCTGCCTGACTCTATCTACCAAGCTGTTAAATGTCCTGGTTTTCATGTGATATGAGGCACAGGGGCGCGGTTCGATTTCTGATTGTCTGTTGCTAAGCATCTAGTTGTAACATTCTAACATGGCATCCTGCTACATGTTTTGGCACCACAGCTTGGAGTTATCACAGCATAACTGCTTAAACCAACAACTGCCCCAGACTTGTGTTTAAACCAACATATGCCCTTGAGTTGTGTTTTGTCCCTCGACTTGTGTTTAAACCAACAACTGCCCCTCAACTTGTATTCAAACAAACAGCTGCCCCTCAACTTCAACTCTAACAAACTACCCCTGGACTTTAAACCAACTGTTTAAACCAACAACTGTCCTTTGTCATGTGTTTTGTCCTTTGACTTTTGCTTAAACCAACTGCCCCTTGACTTGTGCTCAAACAAACCACTGCCCCTGGACTTGAGCTTAAACCAACAACTGCCCCTCAACTTTTGTTTTGTCCTTCGATTTGTGTTTAAACCAACAACTGTCCCTTGACTTGTGTTTTGTGCTTCGACTTGTGTTTTACCCTACAACTGCCCTTCAAATTCTGCTCAAACAAACGGCCCCTGGACTTGTGTTTAAACAAACAACTGCCCCTTGACTTGCATTTAAATTTACAACTGCCCCTCAACAACTGCTCAAACAAAGTGTCCCTGGACTTGTGCTTAAACCAACAATTTTCCCTCAACTTGTGTTTCATCCTTTGACTTGTGCTTAAACCAACTACTGCCCCTTGACTTGTGTTTTGTCCTTTGATTTGTGCTTTAACCAACAACTGCCCCTTGACTTGTGTTTTGTCCCTCAACTTATGTTTAAACCAACTACTGCCCCTTGACTTGTGTTTTGTCTCTCAACTTGTGTTTAAACCAACTACTGCCCCTTGACTTGTGTTTTGTCTCTCAACTTGTGTTTAAACCAACAACTGCCCCTTGACTTGTGTTTTGTCTCTCAACTTGTGTTTAAACAAACTACTGCCCCTTGACTTGTGTTTTGTCTCTCAACTTGTGTTTAAACCAACAACTGCCCCTTGACTTGTGTTTTGTCTCTCAACTTGTGTTTAAACCAACAACTGCCCCTTCAACTGGGCTCAAACAAACTGCCCCTGGACTTGTATATGAAGCAACAACTGCCACTTGACTTGTGTTTTGTCCTTTGATTTGTGCTTTAACCAACAACTGCCCCTTGACTTGTGTTTTGTCCTTTGATTTGTGCTTTAACCAACAACTGCCCCTTGATTTGGGCTCAAACAAACTGCCCCTTGACTTGAATATGAAGCAAAAACTGCCCCTTGACTTGTGTTTTGTCCCTGGACTTGTGCTTAAACCGAAGTGTGTTTTAACTTTTATTAAATGTTTATTACATGAAAACGATAACGGATTAAACTTGGATTAGGTTGAAATTAGCATTAGTAAAAAATAACAGCAGCTCTTTACAACATTTATATTTCTGAATCTCTTACACGTGTATTTCTAACCATCTTGTGGTCATTAATTTGACCATTTTGACCCTTTTGGGAAAAAAAAACAACCACAAGAAAATCCCGTCATGTGACTGAAAGAGCATGTGTATAAAGGTGAAAGATTATCACACGCAGTCCTAACAGTGTTCTCATTCTGGAGTCTTGACACACCGGTCAGAATAATTTAGCAACACACATTAGCATGAGAAACACTATGAAGCAATTCCGTCTTTTCGTTACAGAGAGCAGGACAGTCTGAGTTCACGTGGACTGGCAACAGAAACAGAAAGCAGACTCCGAACGTAATTGTTTTTGTTTTTTTCTTTTTTCACAAAGATCCAGAGAATAAGCTTTTGTGCTCGGAAAAGGAACGTTCTCCCAGACTTCTTTGTTTAAAAAAAAAAAAAATCGGGAACAATAGGATCTTTTGATGTCTGCCGTCCCTTGTTCAAATGAACTATCTAGCAGGGTTTGATGGTCGGTCTGGCTCTTCTCCCAGTGTGGTTTTTGTGGTGCAGCTTAGAAGTCGTACACTCTCACAAGTTCTTTCCATAATGTCCTTTCCGGGTAGAAGTCGAATCACGTACCTCATAATTTTGCAATCCTTAAAAGCCTCTACCTCATAATCTGGATAAAAGGCCCCATTTGCAACAGACTTTGGAATATGAAGAATATGCGTGGTTTGCAAAAGAGGTGATTTACTCCTGTTTATGTTCATGTAGAAACACTAATTGCCCAACTGGTTTCTCAATTCGACCTCGTTCTGCGAGAGACGTGTCGGCCCCTGAGCTCCACCAGCGCTCCCGCTCTCACAATGTTTCCTTTATAAGCATTCAATTTATGGTTTCATAAATGCGCCTAGTCTGGTTGCATTACTTCATTTTGGTAATACAAAGAAGGGATTATGTAGAGCAGTAGACCCCGGTAAGGACCGAGCTTTCCTCAGAGACAAACCCGATGCACACAGACAGCTTAATTGTGGTGCGCGGATGGATTTTCTCTGAATATTCCACGAGGTGGTTGAACATGTTTGTGGGATCTTGGCAAGGGTCTGGAGAAAAAGAGAGAGATTTTCACACGATTGGAAGTGTAATATATATATATATATATATATATATATATATATATATACATATATATATATATATATATATATATATATATATATATATATATATATATATATATATATGATTTAGCAGAATCATCAAGCACCTAATAATAATAATAATAATAATAATAATAATAATAAAAAGAAGAAGAAGAAGAAGAAAGTTTGGGAGATTATTTTTATTCATGTATAACCTGCTGCCTAAGAGTACGGTCACATTAGAGCCAAATTTCATTAGAGTTTCTGCTCCCCTTTCAGCTAAGCTCCATCTCCATCCTCTCTCTCTTTCTCTCTCTTTCTTTTTTATTCCAGAGTAGGTGTGAGAAATCAGAGAGAATTCACCATGGGAATAGAGGCTCTTTTGTGATAGCGCAGCACTAGCGGGCAGATCGAAGAGAGATTAGTAATGTCTGACGAGAGCCATGGATCTGTTCGGAGGATGATGAAATCCAGTAAACATCGCAGAGGCCAAGCGCTTGATTAAACTCAGACATCTCTACTTCCGTCATGACCGGGGACTGTTTTAGTCATGTTTAAAAAAAAAAAGAAGCAGAAACCCTGAAAGTGGAAGGGGAAATTATGGTGAATAAAATGGAAAGCAAAGCACAGGTGGTTTCAATACACAATGGGTGCCAGATCTTTCTGAAACAGGACATTTGTCATTTCCGATTTTGGAGCTTTTTATACAGTATTTTGAGAGCAACTTCCTGACAGTGAAGCATGGTGGTGGGAGCATCATATTGAGCATGATGTTATCTGTGCTTGCTAATTCCCTCAAACATTATAACAAGCTAAATAAACGTTTGTTTGTTTTTTCCCATAAACAGTGTTTATCATAGTCTACTTTATATGCGTCACATTAACGTACACGACTCGCAGACAGCCATACTGCATTCAAAAAGTAGTGACTCGAGTGGTTAAGGTTCTGGATTGTTGGTTGGGGTTCAAGCCCCTGCACCACTGAAGTCCACTGTTGGGCAATTGAGCACAGCTCTTAACCTGCCCCACTGCGCTCTGACCCCAACTTCCACAGCTGGGATAAGCGAAGAAAAAAAATCCACTGTGCTGTACTGTACTTGTAATGTACTTGAAAGTCAGAGAATCTTCTTGCTATTGTCTATTTTTGTAATAATTTAAGGACCTTGTTACAGAGAGAATTCACACAAACCCAACCGCACTATCTAACATCAGCTAATAGCTGAACAGGAAGTTAATTGAATTTGCTCTAACCTCACTAAATAGTTTTTTGGGTCTTTATCTCCCGCTTTATTACAGCATTCACTTGGACTCGATCGGCTTTCCGTAATCGGATGACGCATGCCTTGTGTAAGAAAAGAGATGCTTCCTTTCAGACCCGAGGCACAGTAATGGAAATGCTCTCCATCTATAAATGTTTATTTAATAATGTAAATATATGGTGTTGGAGAGAATAAGCCGGTTGTTGTGCTTATGATAGGGATCATATGTTTGTAAGGAGGGAAAATAGAAGGAACTATTGTGTTCTTTGTATTGAATCGAAATCACAACCATCTGAGGAATCTGTTTTCTTGCACAGGGAATAAAAAAGCCAGAGATAATGTTTATGAGAGAACAATTCAAGTAGCACATTCAGCAAATGAGCCTGAGTCGAGGCTCGCTATTAAAGGACCTTAATGTCTTGCGTGTCAATATTTATAATATAGTGATCTGTGCGTCAGCTTTAATCCTTTAGTCTGTCCAGCTCTCTCACCTCCTCATTTATACACTCAGCGAGAACAGATCAGCTTCCAAAGCTCGAACCTTCGTGCCAATAACATCGTCCTAACAAGCCGAGTCGAGTCTCAGCGAGAAAAAAACAAAACAAAACAGACACGGTTTGATTTTTTCACACAAATGTTTTCAAAGTAAATGTTGATATCAAATCCATTTCTGTTCTATGAGACGCCCCAAGTGCTTGTTCTGTAATAAGTAGCTAAAATTTGAAGCCGTTATCTTCAACCACTACAATTCTGTGTAAGGTTATCCAACAGAGGGAAAAACACACTGGCTGAAAGCCATGACTTATTTTATATCAAACTTGTGGTGAGAAAAGAATTCAGTTGTTTATACTGATTGGAAATGTCCCATAAGTCTCAGGCGGAACGGAGCGCCAGTTTAACAGCAAAGTAACTGCGCTAACAGTGTCCTCTTGTCATGACGGCATTGTAGACAACCAGCAACGAGCACCAAAATCACAAATATTTCACTCTAAACATATTCAAGTGGATTGGAAACAATATTTCAGTGGTTTTTAATCGACCATTAAACCCTTTCACATTTACTCATACAGCATATTGAGTGATATGTTCAGCTATGGTAACCACGGTAACTGTCTTCACGTCTTGCTAACCGAGTGTGTTTTGGTGTTTGTGTATAAGCCTGGCTTGATTTTGCAACGATGTTTTTAACAAATCTGTTTGTGTTCTTAAATTGCTCAAACATTTCCCAAGTTGAGGTCTATAAATCATATCAAACTCTCTTAAGAGACTGAGATTGTGACATGTAGTCATTGGCAGCTTTATGTTCCTGCTTCTTTTAATGGGACAGGATGTGGGAAGGGCTCAGTAATATTTGTGGGTCTTAAAAACTAGGCAGAGTGTTAAATTGTTAGTGAGTAAGCAAACTGAAAAAAGTATTAAAGATGCAAGTGCAAATAATTAGCCAAATTTCTCTGGAAACTGAGCTTTAATGTGAGCTCTTCCTATAATGATATATTTTTACATGAAACAATACAGGACATGCTTTTGAACACACCCCTGCTCGCCTCTGAGCTTGGAAAATGCTTATAGCCTCCTAGCTCCTACAGCTGGACCTGGTTTAGCTCTGTTGTTGCCTCTCAGGTTTGATGACAGAGAGTTGGGTTAAACAAAAATGGCAGTTAGCTGAACACAGTAGAAGGTATTGGTTCAAGTTTAGGCTTCCATGACCCCAAAATGCTAAGGTGAGAGTTCGGGGAAAAGTCAGGAAGCCATTGTTTTTAGAAATTCTGATTATTTGGTTATTTTAGCTGGCTGGGGTTGTGCAGGGCCTCCCTTGGCCACATTGGGAGGCCCTGCACAGCGTCAGCTTATTAACCGCATGTGTGCAGGCTACAGCCATGTGTGCTACTGAGACAGAGAGAATCGGGGAATGTTTAAGACTTGACTCTGAAACTGTATCTGTCATTACGAGACTGGCTTCAGGAAACCGAAGCCTTCCAGAGGCCACGCGGGTCAGAGTGTGCTGATGTCATGCTCGTGTGTTTGTGTGTGTGTGTGTGTGTGTGTGTGTGTGTGTGTGTGTCTGAGTCGGAGTGTCTGTGCTCTTGTACATGTTAGTTTGTGTATATGAACAGGCGTAGACCTGGTTTTCACCTTTGAGGAATGTTATTCCTGCTGCATAGTCTCTTTGTTAGATGTTTTGAGGGGGTAAATAAACCGTGAATACCAGAACACACAGCAAAGAAAAAAACTACACACATCAGGGAAGAAACTAGAAAGAATTTTTCATTGTGTAGTGTGATACTGTTCGGTTTGTTCTGTGCACCATGGTTAAGTATGAAGAATCAATGACCAAATGTGATGGAACTGGTGTAGTCAGAGAACCCTGATAAATAATACATTTAGCTACCAGCTGGTCAAACTGGTTTTTGCCAACTGGTAAGTTTCCTTTTATTCATACATCACTACATTTACTTTCTCTATCACTTGTCTTACACAGGATCACAGGGAAACTGAAGTCTATCCCAAGGGACTCGGGTAACAAGACAGGGGACACCCTGCATGGGGTACTAACCCATCACCAGGCACTCACACACTAATTCAAGCAAATTTACAAATGCCAGTCCATCTACAACATGTCTTTGGACTGGGGGAGGAAACCGTAGTACCCAGAGGAAACCTTCAATCACGAGGACAACATTGAAATTCCCTGCACACAGGACAGAGGCAGGAATCAAACCACCAATCCTGGAGGTACTAGGCACCTACAGTAGTTTGTCTATGATGCAGCACTAGTAGCATCATAGACAGCTACTAGCTGTCAAAATACACTGGTCATACTGGTATACTGTCTTTTGCCAACTGGTAAGTTTCCTTTTATTCATACATCAATCCATTTGTTTTCTGTACCACTTGTCTTACACAGGATCACAGCAAACCTAGAGTCTGTCCAAATGGACTCGGGTAACAAGGCAGGGGACACCCTGGACAGAGTATCAACCCAATCATATGGTACTCACACACCAATTCACACACAATACAAAAAATTTACAAACGCCAGTCAGTCTACAACGCATGTCTATGGACTGGGGGAGGAAAGCAGAGTACCCAAAGGAAACCCTCATGCATGAGGAGAACATGGAAACTCCCTGCACACAGCACAGAGGCAGGAATCGAACCACCAATCCTGGAGGTACAAGGCACCTAGTTTGTCTATGATTTAGCATTAGTAGCATTAATAGTATTAATTTCCTCCAGCACTTTTCAGCTGGCAAAGATGGTCTACAAGCTGGACCACTTAAGCCTGTGTTTTGGCAGCTGGTAGCTAAGCTGAAATGTTCAGGTTCATTCTTGCTTTAGGTTTCTTTCCAAATCAAATTCACGCATTGTATCCAATCATCAATAAACAGTTCAGCAAGCTCAAATCTGGTCTATCATTATGTTGTTCGGTACTCACCAATTGAAGATGCTTAGGACCCATTTACATGTGGTATTCTGTTTTTATCCTAGTGTTGTGTAATAGCCAAGATGTTCTCTGAATTGTGTAACCTTCCAGCTGCTGATTGCTACAATTCACTGATTTGGTGCAGGCCTTTCCTCACTGTCTGAGACATATTTCCCACTCTGTCTACATCAAAATGCTTTGATCTGTACTCTCATAATCAGAACAGTTGGCAGAGAAAAACCAGACATGAGCCGAACACTATGTTCTCAGTCTCTCTGGTGCCCAACATAGTCTTGCAAACAAACCATATCCTCTATAAAGCAAGGTGTTCCTGATCCTTACTGCAAAGTTCCTGGGGAATCTCTGCAGGACGAAATCTGCAATCTTAAACTTGTGCCAAAGGTTCTCGAGGACAGCCTTTCATTTTCTTCTACTTGTCAAGATCTGAGCAAATCTTAACTCATATTACTGTAATCATAAATACAACCTTATTCGTCATCTCTTTGTGTGAGCTGCCTGTCAGCCTGCCTGCTTTTGCTTGCTCCAGTAGAGCATGCTCATTAATACTACAGAGCAAAGATAGTGCTTAATAAAAAGATAAAGAGTAGATAAAACAGCTGAGGAACAGCTCCACCAAAGCTATATCAAAGGCACCCACACTCCCTGTGGCTTCTACTGTTTTCAATACTTGGAGCAAATACCTACCTCTCCCTGTAATGTCCTGGCTTGGATGCTGTAGTGTGTGGTGGCAAAACCAGTTCCGTCTGAAACCGATTGTTCACTAAAGGTCACATAAAGGTTCCTTCACCACATTGCACTTTTCTACATGCAAGCTGAAGACTTCCAAATGTTCTTTCAACACAGCGCTCTTGTACACATGTATACTAGAATGTACATAATCACCCAGAAAAGGGTGGGTTTCCTTTCCCACTCAAGGTCATATCAGGGGGATTTCCCTCGCCACTGTTGCCTCTGGCTTGTTCATTAGGGATCTACTGTGTAGCTCTGTATCTGGAGTTCTGTTCTTATTGTCTTCTACTGTTAAAAGTGCTATACAAATACATTTGAATTCTATTCCTGGGCTTGGTGGTGATGGGAGAGATGAAGATTCCTGCTTTAACATTGACATTTAACATCTAAAGTAAATCGAGCATTTATATTTTTTTCCCGCTGTAGGTATTCCACTTGTAAGGTCATTTGAATGCTCCTAACTCCCCTTAAACCAATACCCTACTTGGTGCCCAGGACAACACCATTAAGGTAAAGGATATTAGTTATTTTATTCATAGTTCTTGGTGCAAGTAGGTTCAGTAGGTTGGTGGTTACCAACCCTTGCGACTAACCATATCAAAATGATTATTTTTTAATTCAGCATGTATATTTTTAATAATTTGCTCCACAGTGGTGCATTGTACCTCAGTGCTGTAAGTGTAGCTTCTTGTTTTGAATCCCTTAAAACCATAAAGTAAAAAATATAGTTTAAAGATCATTTAGCAATTATTAGACGTTTTTGAAAATTGGACCCTATATGTAGTGCAGGACATTTGATATTCACTCATAAATAAATTAATGTAAGACAGTATAAGGACATTTCTGTTTCTACATGTTTACATGAATAAGATTATAAAATGAATCAGCACTGAGATGGTCGTCTTGTTTCAACCTGAAGTACCGAAATAGTGCCACGCCTCCATGTTTCTCCATTTGTCTCTCACTTACAGTCTCTGTCCTTAACCTTTTTTTTTTTTCCAACGCTTGGCCTGCTTCGTAGTCATAGTCCGATAACTATTGCACAGTGATCTCTAGCCAGACATGTTTATAGCACCTGGAAGAAAAACTGCAGCAAACTCCCCCCTCCAACAGCCCCCACCCACCACCACCACCCCTTTAATGCTAGTGCTACATGTACTGTATTTAATGCATGAGCAGCAGTATATCAGTGCAACTACTAGCAGATGTTACTGTACAGTGTCCTGCCAGTCACCTCCCCAAGAACAGCACCGTCTTAAATTTTAAAAGCAGCCGATCGATCCATGCGCTGGTAGGAAACGCTGTCCCAGTTCAGAAGATTCAGGATATGGGCTGCTGCATGGAGCACTGCATGCTGGGATACCCAGATACCCTGTTTTTTTGTGCACCTGTATTTTCTTTTGCTCTGTTTTTCAAGTATAGAAAATTGATTAAGTGTCTGCGTATGGGTTTTTTGGAGTTCAGCAGAAACACCGGGGTGCAGCACCTGTGCAGCTAACAATCTCTACTTCACTGCATGAGAGAGAATGAGCAAAGAGACTTTCATATCCAGTGCAGGATTTCTGAACTTCTGTGAACATATATATTGCTTTAAATTGAATAAATTGGGTCTCAGAATGATCATAAGCTACCGTGTTCATGCCTTAAGTAATTGTAAATAGCTCCACACACCCAAAATGATCCAAAATTTAGATCTTGACCATGATCTGTTTTAACATGTACAGAGAATAGTAACCTTTTCCACTCCCTTAGACATAAAGTGAGTGGCTCAAATACCAAAGTGATGAGTAATTATTTTGATATGCCTACAGACGGTTTAATTATCCGTTTCAAGGAAATGCCTGACATATTCTAGCTATTCATCATTAAACAGAATAAAGCGCATTGTAATTATATAATAATTTAACGTATGCAGAAATTAAGCATCAAAACGTTTAATCTCGCTGTGATCGCACATCTCGAAGAATTAAGTTTTATCACTTTTATTCCTATCCCTTGTTTGATTTCTGAATTTAAATAACAACATCTTATATGAATGTTTTATACGGTGCTTACCGTGATGACTTATCATTGCAGCCCGGCCCGGAAGTTAGCATCACAATGGTTCCCTTGACAACAAGCTAATAGGAATTTTCCATCGACTTTTGGATCTAACCCTAGTCAAATTACTTACCACTATTAATTTTTCAATTTTAGTTAAAACCATTTTCCCTGATAAGGATCCACTGTCCTCTTTTTTTGTGGATGAATACGAATGAACGAAAGGTTGTAGCTGAAATACACGATATTGCCAAAAGTTTTGGGACGTCTGCCTTTACCTGCACATGAATGTAATATGGAGTTGTCCCGCCCTTTGCAGCTATAACAGCTTCAACTCTTCTGGGAAGGCTGTCCACAAGGTTTAGGAGTGTGTTTATGGGAATTTTTGACCATTCCTCTAGAAGCACATTTGTGAGGTCAGGCACTGATGTTGAACGAGAAGGTCTGGCTCACAATCTCCGCTATAATTCATCCCAAAAGTGTTCTATGGGGTTGAGGTCAGGACTCTGTGCAGGCCAGTCAAGTTCCTCCACACCAAACTCACTCATCCATGTCTTTATGGACCTTGCTTTGTGCACTGGTGTGCAGTCATGTTGGAACAGGAAGGGGGAAAAGTTGGGAGCATGAAATTGTCCAAAATGTCTTGGTATGAAGCTGAAGCATTAAAAATTTCTTTCACTGGAACTAAGGGGCCGAGCCCAACCCCTGAAAAACAACACTTGAATTCAATAATTTGGAGGGGTGTCCCAAAACTTTTGGCAATATAGTGTCGTTTTAGGGTGAGTTATTAGTATAAATCCAACGAGATTGTAGTAGAAGAGTTTTTCTTTTCAGCCTGATGGCCTTTAATTTCCCCAACAACCTCTGTCGCCCCGTTTAGCTTCTTGATGGCAACCAATTTTTCAAGACACTTAAAAACTTAAAAAAAAAAAAAAACATATTGGGTATTAGTGTGCAATTTATGTTGATGAATAAAACAAAAAAAATAATAAATTCAGGCATTTAACCAAATGCAATCAAGATGATGGAGATGGAAATGCTAAAAACT
The DNA here is from genome assembly GCF_019097595.1 of Hemibagrus wyckioides. Classification (NCBI taxonomy): domain Eukaryota; kingdom Metazoa; phylum Chordata; class Actinopteri; order Siluriformes; family Bagridae; genus Hemibagrus; species Hemibagrus wyckioides. The sequence goes on from NC_080727.1 coordinate 4,145,643, forward strand.
TGTTTCCCGTTTTTAGACGCCTTCCTGAGGGACTCTGTTAGATTTAGATTGTGTGCATCATCTGCCATAAAAGTCTTTGTGTAGCTTGTGTTACATCGAGCGCTTTGAGATAAATATCTGATTTGTTTTACAGACAGCATTAAATAAAAATAAATATAATTATTACTAAGTAAACATGATATTAGCCACATTTCTGAGCTAAAGATTTCCCCCAGATAATCCTAGTTCTGTATACGATGAGACATAATTCCAAAGCCTGGCTCCTGGAACCCAATCACAGGCACGGTGAAAATACCCACACATCCAAAACAAGACATTATGTGTAACAAACAACACACAGCTTTAGTCGTGTTACAGCTCAATTTTGACTTCTGTCTGTCGGTGGTTTACAGAAGCGCTGGGATTTTCCCCTCCAGCCTTTTGACACCTTGATGAGTTACTCTGTATTTCTGTTGAATCACACTCTGGCTGATTTCGTTTCTCGAGAGGCCCGCAGCCCTCAGGAGCCCATGTCACATGCCTTTTGGTGCAGATTGAATAAAAAATGAAGCGAATAAAGACAAGCAGCAGCGTGTTGTTTTGTGGTGGAGGCGCCGCCACCGGGGGGAAACTGCATGGCAAAGTATCTTCATCTTCAAAGAGAGATGAGGTGAGGCATTGATTCAGAAGGCAGACGTGTGCTCTCAGAAGACCGTGCTGTGCTGAAGACCTCGGGGAATTGCTCTGTCTCTGCTGGTTTTTTTCTGACATCTCTCTCTCTCTCTCTCTCTCTCTCTCTCATGACTCTGTGCATCTGCTTAGTGCCTCTGACATGATATTTAGTATAAAGATTGGTTTGTTATATTGTTCCTACTGAAAAAATATATTCAACACTCTCTCAGTCTCTCTCTCTCTCTCTCTCTCTCTCTCTCTCTCTTTCTTTGTCTCCCCCATCTCTCTCTCTCTCCCTCTCTCTCTCTGCCTGTCTATCTACTGTATCTGTCTCTCTCTCTCCCCCCTCTCTCTCTCTCCCCATCTCTCCCTCTATCTCTCTGTCATAAAAAAGATGTATAATGGACGGCCCATATGAAGATATTTTTTTTAAATGAGAAAGAAAGAAAGAAAATGTCATTTTTTTAAATAAAAATAAAGAAAGAAAAGTGTATTTTTACGTTTAGAGACGTTTTGAGTTTAGTTGCCGTTTTTGGAAGGAGTCTCCAGTATCAGCAATCAATATTTTAAAGATTAAAGTTTTACATCACGGAAAAGTCTCCAGCACGGAGCTCCGAGGTGTTTCCCGGTAACGTAGAAGCTGCCATTTTGTCTTGTTTTGCAGACAATAAACGTATCTACAAACAGATCAAATGTACTGTGTCAATTTTAATACGTTTTTTTTTTTTTAAATTAATTGTAAATTTCAGCGAAATAACAAGAATAAAACAGGTTGCGACAGGCTGTGTTTGGAAAATAATCAACAGCTTTACACTTTACCACATCATTAATTTCCAATCCTGCCCTGTCATGTTGTGTGTCTTACTGATTAACTAAAAGAGAAGAAACATTTAAACCGTTGTAAAGCAAAGAACTCTTAAATAAATATTAACATTTGCAGTGTTGTAGCTTGATTGCATTACACTAGGATGAATATGCAGTATTACCGAACGCTCTGAAAACTATTAGCTGTGATTTTTTTTTCACTTGGCACGGAATAATCCTTCACTTGCCCAGGATTCTTGATTAGCCCGTCTTATTCAATTTAAACTTTCCTAGCCTATTAGTTTGGAATTCGGATTGGCCTCTTTCCATGGTGATATTGTGGCATGCTTAAAGAATGGTCGCTTGCGTTCCGACTTTGTGGGTATGTGTAGCTGTGTGTTGACAGAGTTGTGTGTTGACAACCGTCTTCCTGCATGTCACATTCAACAGCGAAGGAATTCTGGAGTGGAAATCTAACGCCTGTCACTCCCATAGCCACCATCAAACGTGATTGTTTTTCTAGGTTCCTTCTGGTCTATGGCACGTCGGTACAGTAGCTGACAAAAATTATTTATTAATATTATTTACTATTATTTATCATTAATTTATTTTAAATAATATATAATATTATTTATTATTAATTTATTACTATTAATTATTAATAATTTATTAATATGATTTATGATTATTTTTTAAAATAGGATTCTTAAGATTTTTAATAATATATAATATTATTTATTTATTGCTATTATGTATTAATATTATTTATTATTCTTCACAGACAGACAGACAGACAGACAGACAGACAGACAGATAGATAGATAGATAGATAGATAGATAGATAGATAGATAGATAGATAGATAGATAGATAGATAGATAGATAGAAAGAATCTTTATTGTCATTGCAAAGTACAGGTACATAGCAACGAAATGCCGTTTAGCATCTACCAGAAGTGCAAACAGTAGAAATTGTGCAAATGAACAAGTGCAGATAAATATATACATCAATAAATAAGGCTATGTCAGTACGTGCATAAAAAAGTATGCGCAACTTGTATATACAGCATATAAAGTGTTCAGTGTAATTATATATTGTGCAAAATGTGTGCATTATGTACACATACAGATTGTATTCTTTAACTATATTCAACACTTCTGAGTTTGAAGAGTGTCATATTGATAGCTGTGTTTTGTGTTTTGTTGTCTGATGTGTAATGATTTACTGAATAAATATAATCATTTGACCACAAGTTGTCGTGTCTGGTGGAAATATTTGCTTTTGCTGCATATGTTTAAAGTTTTGTAAGTGCTGGAGCATTTTGCAAACAAACTGAGTCATTTTGGCCAGTGAGCTTCAGTTTCTGCCTGTGTGAAAATGTGATGTCTGAGTGGACAAATGTGTTTTAGCAAATGAGAAAAAAACTGTAACTTTGAACCTTATAATGTTTTTTCAATGTTTCTACACTCTGACCCCCCAAAAACGCTATATATATATATATATATATATATATATATATACATGAAAGCTTTTGTGTTGTATGTTTCACTGTAATCACTGATCACTGGTTCTAGCATTTTAATATCTAGCATCTAATATAAATAAATAAATAAATATGCAAAGAAAACAGTGGAGAAAAGTACATTTAACCCTCGTGTGGTGTTTGGGACCCATTTTATATTTTAACAAATATGTTTTGTACTTTGTATTTGATTTTTCGAGAGCTGTCTTTAATATCCAGTGACTGCAGTAATCTTTTGTTTTTTCATCATTTTTTATGTTGTTCAATACCTGTATTTGATAAATCCGTTTAAAATAATAAACATTAATTAAAATGTTAGATTTATGCCACTAAGGTCTTTATTACAGTATATCTTGTTAGAAAATTTATCACAAAAACGAATGACACCGAAGTTGTTAAAGGTGGTTTAGTAACTGCAAACATTGATCATGAATGTAGATAAGATAAGATAAGATAAGATAAGATAAGATAAGATAAGATAAGATAAGATAAGATAAGATAAGATACACTATATTGGCAAAAGTTTTGGGACACCCCTCCAAATAATAAAATTCAGGTGTTGTTTTTCAGGGGTTGGTCTCGGCCCCTTAGTTCCAGTGAAAGGAACTCTTAATGCTTCAGTTTTAATGCTTAATGTTTTCACAATTTCACACTCCCAATTTTGTGTGAACAGTTTGGGGATGACCCCTTCCTGTTCCAACATGACTGCACACCAGTGCACAAAGCAAGGTCCATAAAGACATGGATGAGTGAGTTTGGTGTGGAGGAACTTGACTGGCCTGCACAGAGTCCTGACCTCAACCCCATAGAACACCTCTGGGATGAATTAGAGTGGAGACTGCGAGCCAGACCTTCTCGTCCAACATCAGTGCCTGACCTCACAGATGCTCTTCTAGAGGAATGGTCAAAAATTCCCTTAAACACACTCCTAAACCTTGTGGAAAGCCTTCCCAGAAGAGTTGAAGCTGTTATAGCTGCAAAGGGCGGGACAACTCCATATTACATTGTGCATGTAAAAGCAGACGTCCCAAAACCTTTGGCAACATAGTGTTAGGTTTTCACACAAGGCAACATTTACATTTCTGGCATTATTCAGAGCAACTTATCTCATTTTATGCAACAGACAACTGAGGGCAGCTTGATGGACCGGGGATTCAGGCTCACAACCTTCCGATCACTAGTCCGACATCTTAAACTCTAAGCTACCACCTTTTTTTCCCCCAACAAATCAGATAAACCCCATAACGTCATTTTGATGTAATATATTTAAGGTTTATTAACTTTGTGGTGGGAAAATAGGTTCTAAAAGCATTTCAACCGAACCCACTTTTAGCTTTTTCAGCCTCAGCCTCAGCATCATCTGAAGGGTTTTCCCAAACCGCCACACATATTGAAAGCGTTTAAAGTATCACGTTATTTCTACATATACTGCTAAAACCTGTCAGTGAAAGCGCAGGCACATGCTGCAACACTGCAACAATACAAACCGGGATGGAGTTTCTGACAAGAAGAGGATGAAGTCAGAGAAAGAAGAATTCTGACACCGCCCAGGTGAGGGTTGACTTCACAGGCATTTCTCTCTCTCTCTCTCTCTCTCTCTCTCTCTCTCTCATTCCCTCATTCTGTTTTCTTCTCCTGTCTCTGTTGCTGAGTGCTCAATACCTATCTTACCAGCTGCATGACAGGAAAAGAGGTTATTCTTGGCTGAGTCTCTCCTCCCTGTCAGCGAAAAAGAAAAAAGAAAAAAACCCTTTTCCTGCGCTGCTCCAGCCTGTCTGGGGCCCCATGCTTTCCACCTCTTTCCCTCTCCCCCTTTCTTTTCATTCCCCTTCTTTCTTCCTTTCATCCTTGCATACTGACTCATATCTCTTATTGTTCCCACATCTTTTCCATTTATCTGAAATATTCAAGTGAGATGTTTTGATGCTACTCTGTGTTATATTTAGCTGCAATATTTTGCATTACAATTTCACAAAACACACACACACACGCATGTACACACACACACACACTTTTTAGTTCTAGCTTCTGGAAATGGAAATTTGAGGACTTTGTTTTGGAGAACAAAAACCTGCTGGCTGTAAGTGGATTAAGCGATCCGGGAGATAATCTTGTAGAAACGCCTCTAGTCGAGGACGTCTTGTCATCGCCGTTATTAATAAAGATACAGTGGATTAGAAAAGCAAGTAAGAAAATCTTCAGGCGTAAATTTCTCCTCTGCCGCATGTCTTGGCTCGAACGCTGTATTACATGTACCACATGAGAAGGAGACTGATTTCGTTCTCTTTTTTTAATACTTTGGAATGAGGTTTTAAACTCAGATTTGGAGTTCACTGAAAATATGTATTGGCAGTATTCAAGATTAGAAAAACAAAAATAACCTGGAAAATAAATCCAGAGGTAGAACTTGCTCGGATAATTCCTTAGCTTCAGATCAATCTTAACTAGAAATGTGTTCGGTGTTCAAAGAGAAGACTGTTTTCTGGTAGTATTCAAGCAGTTTTATTTGTTCCTGATATTTTGGTTAAATTTTTCTTTCTCTGTCTTGGCCTCTCTCTCTCTCTCTCTCTCTCTCTCTGCATCTCTCTCTCTCTCTCTCTCTCTCTTGTGGACCAAGCTGCCACCATTGGGGCCTTGAGCAAGGCCCTGCTCTATGGCTGACCCTGCGCTCTGACCCCAACCCTCCAAGGATAGGATATGCAAAGAAGTAATTTTTCACTGTGCTGTAACGTATATGTGACTACTTAACTCTCTCTTTCCTAAAACCTCCTGCTTGTGCAATAATCCTAATAAACACACAAACTGGCCTCAAAAACTCAACAGTGTACCTCTTTTTTTGTATCCGGGTTTGTGTATCTTGTTTCCAACGCACTGTGTGTTCATTTAGTGTCGAGTTACCTTCATAGTAAAGACCAAGAAATGCAGACTGTTGTAGAATAGTATGAAATTCTCAGATTCCAGCTGACTGGGGAACCATCAATGTCACCATTAAGAGTCCTGATGTTCGCACATTAGACACATTAGATAAGAATTAATAATAAATAACACTGAATCTGAACTAACTGCTCAAATGATCTGTTCATCTGTACTGCTTATCTTTCACAGAGTCACAGGAAACCTATCCCAGGAGACTTCAAGCATAGAATGGGGTGTCGACTCATCACAGTGGGTTACACACACACACACATATACACACACACACACACCAACACACACACAGACTCGCACAATTCAGATAATTTAGAGATTGACAATCAGCATGTCATGACTGGAGAAGAAAACCAGAGTACCCAGAGGAAACCCCTAAAGCATGTGAAGAGCATGTGAATGTTACCCGCCCCCCGGATCCTACTTGCACCCTCTTAAAGCAAATCTCGAACCCGGGTCTCCGGCATGGGAGGCGGGCGCACTAACAAGGAGGCTAAAGACTACTAGCACTAGCATCCGTCGCCAGTAATTCTTTTGAGATCAGGGGAGTGAGGTTTACCCGCACAGCACCTACCGCTGTTCTCCGTTACACTCAACCCCCTAAAACTCACTTCCATCCGGGTCACAGCACCAGTGTAACCCCCCCAGGTCCTTCTCGCACCTGCTCCAAGTGGTCTCAAACCCAGGTCTCTTGCATTGGAGGTTGGCGCACTAACAAGGAGTCTAAAGGCTGCAGCCATGAGCATCAGTCTCCAGTGAGCCTCTTGAGATCAGGGGAGTGAGGTTTACCTGCACAGCACCTACCATAGGTCTCTGGGACGGAGACAGGAATCGAACCCTAAACACTGGAGGAAACCACTGCATCATTAAAGATTCTTGTAATTCTTTAACATATTTCTTGTCTCCTGTAGCAGCAAACCTAAACTTGCACTGTTTAATGTTTATATAACTTTTGCTTTTTATGTACTTTTCATTATCTAGTACTTTTTAAAGATGCAGAAACAATTCTCAGTGCTGGAGCTGTAAAGCGGTAGTAGCCCACGCTTGAAAATAGAAATGACAATGTTTAAATATTTGCTGCATTTATTTTTATTAGAATTTTTCTACATAATTTGGAGGATGACCTTTAAACGCTGGAAATGTTAAAAGCATAAGATGGCTTCGGAAATGATGGATGCGAACGTGCGGAACGTGCAGAAGCTAATGCGATGCGAAATAACATCACACTCTGTGCGTTTACAAATGCTAAAAGGTTATCAGTTCACAATAGAAGCAATTAGACGAAATGTACTTGGCTTTGCGTGTAATGGTATTTATTAGCCATTTTGGTTCTCTTGTTCAGCTGCTGGAAATTAATGGCACTCCATTTCTTTCTTTTTTTTCCCCCACTTCTCTCGCCAATTATATTATAATAACCTCTATCTTTGTAATTTTCTCTTTCTAGGCCCCTCGTTTCCATTAGCCTTGCAGGTAGAAGTGAATAAATGTTGCTGAGAGATGAAGATGCGAGATGAATGATGATTATGTACACTAGCTCCCTTCCTTTCCAATTTCCACACTGATAAATGATGGACTCTTGTGTTACTAGATTGGCCTACACCATCACTTGATCACTGCTTTGACTGCTAACCTGTTTATTAGACAAACCCTCTTCCTTACAGTGTGATTTTTATCAGTCAGGGTGTGTCTTCAGACCTGTCGTTATTGCCCTGTCCTTGAGTTTAAGACATTAGTCTCTCTGAATAGACTGGCATGGCCAAGGAAAGATGCTGTAATGGATGAGATGTCATGGCGTAGCAAGGTAACGCTATCCATCTAAGGAGGAGTGCTGACTAAAGGGTAGGAAAGAGCTGAGAAATGTCATACACCTTAATTTGGACTGGCATGGTGCTGTAGCTTTTGATGATAAATCAAAGAGCCATTTTTTAGATTAAGACGGTTTATGGATGTAAATTTGGCTCTGATTCATGATTGAATGATGCTCTCTCAGATCTTCTAGCACTGCCTGACTGGTCCCACAATCTCTCAGGGTACAAGGTAGGTAAGACTCTTTTCTGTTCTGGCACCGAGGTGATGAAATAAACTTCCCCGAGATGTGGTTGAACTTCAGTGTAAGGTTATTCAACAGAGGGAAAAACACACGTCTAAATCACACTGAAAGCCAACAGACTCATTTTATATCAGACTTGCGTTGATAAAGTATAAAAAAATATATTTAAAAAAAGTCCATTTCTGATCTGGCAAACTCCAGCATACTGGTTAAAAGGGTTAAACCGCTGCAATCATTTACTGCAAAAGTAAAATGAGCGATCTTTCATCCTGCATGAGGAATGATATATAAAAAAAATAAATATAAATGATAGACTTATACATCCTCCTTCTTCCTGTAGCGCAGACCCTTGTCCACTTTCAATTCCAAAACTGCTCCTCCTCAGGCTCTTCATACAGCCTTTTCTTCTACTCCGTGTGAGAAGAGTGAAATCAGCTCCCGATGGAAAATATGAATCCCTTTTTGCCCTATAGTAATGTAGAATTGATCCATCCAGATGCTGTGCCTTTGATGTCCTGTGTCTGTATATCTGGACGTCTGTAGAGCCGGGTGTGTTGAGTGTACTGTGAGGAGCTGATGCAGGATGCAGGGATGAAGTACATTCAGCAAAAGATGAATACAACTCTGCCATGTATTTTTATTTGTATTTTATTAGTATCGATAGTAGACTGATGTAACAGCTCCTTAGTGCAGACTTGAAAAGGTATAGAGAGTTAAAAAAGAAAGCCACGATTTGCTGAATGTCCTCAGGCAGGTTTTTACAGAATATTTCTTACTCGGACATGGGCTCTTTGTTCTTGAAGAACCAGGTGTGCCGGCATCAGAGCTGTCAGAGTGAAATATAATAGAATGCATTTTTCTTTAATCACAGGGCATTCAGGAAAGCCTGATATGAAGTACAACACTATCGTTATATTGAACGTACACGCCTCTATAGTACACGGCTTGTTGAGGCACAGTAGGTGAAGTCTATTAGAAATGATTGTGAATGCTCGGTTCGTACATCAGCGCATCTGGAGTCAGCAGGAAGTGCAGAATTTGCTGTTCACGGTGAGACTCGAATGTTATTTTGCAAGGCTGCTGGCTGAACACGTGTGCAACACTCCAAGTGTTCAACCTCTGCATGAGATCAACAAGCCTTAGTTCCTGTTTGGAGCATGAGCCACACAACACACTGCTTTAATCGAAGTGGAAAGTATGAGGATGGAAACACGCACACACGCACACACACGCACACATGCACACACGCACACACACAAGTGCACACACACAAACACACACATTCATACATGCACATACACACACATATGCACTCACACACATATGGATTCACAGATGCGCACACACACATGCACACACACACACATGCTCACACACACATGCACAAGCACACACACACACACACAAGCGCACACATACACATTTACACATGCATACACACACACATGCGCACACACACACACATATTCACACATGCACACACACTTGTGCATGCACACACACATGCACACACACACATGCACACACACATATGCACACACATGCACAAGCGCACACATACACATTTACACATGCATACACGCACAGACACACACACACACACACATATGTATTTACACAATCATGTGAGTTTATGGGATGCTTCAGTTTATGGAACAGCAGCAGACTGGGCTCTTCATCATCAAGCAGAGGTGAATAATTTAACTCTAGGGAGCTTTTCCCCAAATTATTTAACAGGCTGCTTTAAAAGCTTTTAACAGACTTCTTAATAAAGACTATTTTTATTAACTCGAGGTAACGCTTAGGCAGTCTAAATGTCCAAATATATCAATGCAACCTCTCAAAATTAGAAACGACGTGGATCCCATTTACTCACGTCTCAGCATCTCTCTTACATTCACTTATATCATCAACATATAACTCAAAAAGCAGACGCTTAAGGCACCATGAGAAGAAATCTATAGACTTTCAAACAGCCTGTGATCTGCATGAGCTGTAGGCATCTCCTCATTTCTCAATTTCATGAACCATCAAATTCTAACTGCCACTCTCTCCAACCTTGGCATCACAGGGAATAGACTCATATAGTCATATTGTACTCTCTACTAGGTTTCCTCAAGGACAAGGAGGTAAAGTAACCGACTTTGTCCCGGTCAGGGTCACGGTGAATCTGCAGCCCGTCCCACTGGTTGTGAGGCAACAAGGGACCCTGACTGGGATACCGGTCCATTGCAGGCCATCATTCACTCAGGCAATAAGCATAGCCAGTCCACGTGTTTTTATAATGTGGGAAAACTCTGGAAACTCCAAAGGAATCCCGCATGGACATGTGCAACTCTACTGAAAATAACCCAAGCTCAGGATAAAACCCGGGACCCTGGAGCTGTGAGTTCTAGCAAAGCAATCAGCCAGAAGTTAAAGTTGCATCATATAATGACTGGTGTTCCTCAAGGATCTGTGCTTGGGCCGTTTTTCTTTTCTTTCCTTTTCTTAAAGTAAAATACATATTTTATATGTAGTGAAATGCTTTGTGAGTGTTTGCGACATACAAAATAGAATTTAAAAAGCATTAAAATGTGATAATTGAATAAAATTAAAATAAAAAATAGAATTAAATACAAAAAAATAGGTACAATAAAAAATAGAAAGAGCATTATCTGTACAAGCCATAGGGAAAATATATAAAATATAAAAAAAATAATTAAAAAAAACATATGTATGACTACTGTGAATAAAATGCAGATGTGTGCAGTTGTGAGCAAATAGTATGCAATACATTCTGTGCAAAAAATATATATATATCCCAAGCACAGATCCTTGAGGTACACCAGCCATTAGTTGATGCAACTTATTTAATAACATGCCTTCTTGACACGTTACTATGCTGATGTTGCTCATCTGTACATGTGATTATTTCTGGAGATCCCAGAAGAAACACGCTTAGATACCGGCAGAATGAAAGTTCATGAAGCTATGTCACTTTGTCACCCAGGACTTGCATCAAGTAGCTGTAAATTTGCATCTGATATATCACAAGGATGTGCTTGGGCCTTGTATTGAGAGTAGCCATCCAATTACATGGCCTCTCATACCACTGCTATGCTGATGGCACTTAAGCCTGCTTGTTATTGCTTTTGGAGGACACCTTGGTCTTTGTAGGCATCTTGCCAAACTCCAAGACCTGATTTCATTCAACCTGAATGAAAGATGACCAACTCCAGCTCAAGATATCAAAGACAAACCTCCCTTTCTTGCTAGTGCTAAGACTCTAAGACTCTTTGACTTGTCTAGACTACACAACTCATCCAACTACCCTAAGACTCTTCGACTTTTCTAAGACTCCATACCTCATCCAACTACCCTTCTTCGACTCTTCTAGACTCCACAACTCATCCAATTACCGTTCTTTGACTCTTCTAGACTCCACAACTCATCCAACTATCCTTCTTCGACTCTTCTAGACTCCACACCTCATCCAACTACCCTTCTTTGACTCTTCTAGACTCCACAACTCATCCATTTACCGTTCTTTGACTCTTCTAGACTCCACAACTCATCCAACTATCCTTCTTCGACTCTTCTAGACTCAACACCTCATCCAACTACCCTTCTTCGACTCTTCTAGACTCCACAACTCATCCAATTACCCTTCTTTGACTCTTCTAGACTCCACAACTCATCCAACTATCCTTCTTTGACTCTTCTAGACTCCACAACTCATCCAACTATCCTTCTTCGACTCTTCTAGACTCCACAACTCATCCAATTACCCTTCTTTGACTCTTCTAGACTCCACAACTCATCCAACTACCCTTCTTCGACTCTTCTAGACTCCACAACTCATCCAATTACCCTTCTTTGACTCTTCTAGACTCCACAACTACCTTAAGACTCTTCAACTCCTCGTGTCCTAGAGCTCATGGTTGTTATATAGTGAAATCATTTCATCTATGAGCTCAGTGCTTGGATTAACTACTGTTGTTCTGCCAGAGAATCTCATCAAGCTTATTCATACAAAACACTGGAAATGCAAATGCTGGAAATCAAATCTATAATTCTGTCAGGGATTTCAATGATGCAAAAAAAAGGGCAGCCAATAAATGAATCTTTTTGGAAGGCACTGATACTGAGTCATGTCTAGATCAAGAATCAGCCTCGGTAAATCAGATAAAGCAGATGTTAGAATCGAGTCTTTCGGATGGAAACGTGAGTGGCTGAGGGATTTCCCCTGGTGAGTTTTGGAACAAGACTGAAACCAACACTTTTTTTTTCTTACAAATAACACATCATTTATGCAACGAAAGCAATTCAGAATGTTGCTCATAGCTAGCAAAATGCTCATAGCTTTTCAGGTTTAGCATTTCAGGAAGTTGTCCCTGATGGAGTGACATCAATAGTGCACATGAGAAGTTCTGAGAAAGCTCTTGGTTGTCGCTGATCACTCGCACATCTTCAGTCTTATTCTTCATTAGCGCTCATATTTAAGCACTGCTTTTTGTTTGCTTTTTTTCTATACCCGCTTTATTCCTAATTAGGGTCACGGGGATCTGCTGGAGCCTATCCCAGCACACATTGGGCGAAAGGCAGTGGTACACCCTGGACAGGTCACCAGTCCATCACAGGGCCACACATATAGACAGACAACCACACACACACACACACACACACTCACTCCTATGAACAATTTAGAATTACTATTCAACCTAATGTACATGTTTTTGGACTGTGGGAGGAAACCGGAGTACCTGGAGTAAACCCACACAGGCACGGGGAGAGCCTGCTCTACACAGAAAGGCCCCTGTTCGAACCCAGGACCTTCTTGCTGTGAGGCAACAGTGCTAACCACTAGCCACCGTGCTGCCCCAACAACAATTATAATTGATTTAACAAGAATAATAATTGCAAATTAAACAATTAGCTATCAGTTATCAATATTTATCACTGACAATATATTTTTCTTCTGTTTCCTCACTTTAATAAAAGATTAGAATGTGCACTTTCCTGGGTATCGATCATTCTTTTCTCTATCAATTTTTCTTTGATTTTTAAAAAAAAAATTTTTTGCTTTCCCCAGTATATTCTTTATCACGTCTTTATTTTATCTTTTAGCTCTTTCTTTTTTACAGTTTCTTTCTTTCTTTCTTTCTTTCTTTCTTTCTTTCTTTCTTTCTTTCTTTCTTTCTTTCTTTCTTTCTTTCATCCTTCCTTCCTTCCTTCCTTCCTTCCTTCCTTCCTTTCTTTCTTTCTTTCTTTCTTTCTTTCTTTCTTTCTTCCTTCCTTCCTTTCTTCCTTTCTTTCTTTTAGACAATTGCTGTGTTGCATCTTTCAGTAAAATCTTGAAAATCAATGAAAATCTGAAATGCGATTTTCACAGATTTTATCATTTAAAAACTTAAAAATCAGAAATTTTTTAACACGTAATCTAATTTCCTGAACTCTTCAGCATAAAGAACTATATAGTAGAAGATATCCAAAATCTTACCATATGAGCAGCACTACACACACACACACACACGTTAACAGATTTGCTCTTGTTATTCCAGTGTAACGCTACTATACCCTGGCTCAGGTCATTTGTGTGTTTATGTGTTCAGTTAAGCCTCATTCTGTTCTCCGTACCAGGTTCTAACACTCGTTTTTAGCTCACTAATATCTCTCAGATATTCTCAGCTCCTTGAACAGCTCTGTATTCTGCTTGGCTTGCATAAAACCATCTGCCAAATGAATAAATGTGAATGTAAAATGTAAACACGTGAGGCACTGTACCGCAGTCATTTACTCAAATCAATTCAACTGTTGTCTTTTGCACTCTTCCCAAATCTGGGGAGCAGCGTTTCTTTTTCTTTCTTTTTTTTCCGTATGGGCAACGTGACAGAAATGACTGATTGAAATTCCACGTCACTTATTCATCCCACTCAATAAGCGTCCACTCAAGAAACATTGCCTAAATGTGCTCTCGTGGGCCGTCCCTCGCTTCTCGGTCGAATCGAGAAAGCCTTTAATAACAGGCTCGAGCTGTTCATGCTGTTTGTTTTGAGTGAAAACAGATGTGGTTTCTTCACCACACTCTCTCTCTCTCTCTCTCTCTCTCTCTCTCTCTCTTTCTCTCTCTTTCTAGCTTTGCACTCTAGCTTTGTGCCCTCTCTCTCTCTCTCTCTCTCTCTCTCTCTCTCTCTCTGGGAAAGATTTCAGTCACAATATTGCCTTTCTCAAACATCCGGCTCTCCATGAGGCCAGATCTGTCCAGGCCCCTATTCCTTTCCTCACATTTTAGTACAGAAAATGGGAAAAAAACTATAAACATACAGGAATTTTCACCTCCCCTCTGCTTTTTTGGGGCACTCTTTTTTTTTAACCAAGGAATGCACTCGTATCCCGCAGCTGAAAACAAGAGCATCGCTAAAGCAGCAGCAGCAGCAGCCAAATCCCGAGCCATGCTTTTCACTTCAGATTCTCCGTACTGGTCCAGCGTGAAATCTGACACATCTCTAAACACCAGTCTGAGGCGATCGTCACGGACGCGTGATTGTTTAGATGAAGGGGCATTTTTCGCAGCTGACTTTTTGCTCTTCATTTATTTCTCCTCAGCACTGACCGCAGCTCTTAGCAGGAAAAATGCCTTTCCAGCAGGCAACAAACCAACACTATGACTTTTTTTTTTTCTTTTTCTTTTTTATGGGGGATTGTGCTGGGGGGTCTTCAGTCAGGAATGATGAGGGAGGGGGGAGTGTTGGGGGGGGAGTCACATGGACAGATATTGAGCTGTAATTTGTTTACTTAGTATCTCGGATAGCCGGTGAACTCACTCGCCTCGGAGCACATGTGCTGCGTGTTGAGTAGCGACCCTTAAAAAACACAATGGTTCTTTTCTTTCCTGAGGCAAAAAACCTTTCTTTCTTTCTTTCCTTCTTTCTTTCTTTCTTTCTTTCTTTCTTTCTTTCTTTCTTTCTTTCTTTCTTTCTTTCTCATTATCTGTTTAGTGATTCATTTATCACTTTCGTTCTTTCATTTCTTTCATTTTTTTATTTGTTTATTTCTTTCTCATTTTCTATCTATCTATCTATCTATCTATCTATCTATCTATCTATCTATCTATCTATCTATCTATCTATCTATCTATCTATCTATCTATCTATCTATCTATCTATCTATCTATCTATCGCTCTTCACATGCTATTTAAAGCTTCACGATGGGAAATTCACCATGTCTGCATATAGAGCTCCAGGGAATGATGGCATTTCCAAAAGCAAACATTTCTGGCTTGTTAATTAGCCTGGGTTTGTTTCAGAAACACATTAATCAGGTACAGTCTGGTACAGTATCAGCTGAAAATGTGCCTTTTTTGCTTCTCATAATAAATAAAAAAAGAAAGAAAGAAAGAAAGAAAGAAAATCTAAACAATCTGAAGTGGAAAATCGAACGAGTATGAGTACGACGCTGGCCTGAAAGCCACATGCTTGTCTTTCATAATGCATTACTCATATACGATTATCCTAGCCAGTAAATGTTGCTGATATTATCAGTCTCTATTTTTTTATTGCCCTTATTTTTTTAATGTGGAGCTCACTTGGAACAATTACTTCAAATGAAATCATTTACAGAAACTCATTATAGTGCACACCCAAAGGAAAATCTTACTGTGTCCCATATTCCCTTAAACCCAAGGCGAAACCACATTGCTCTATTTCTTCTCTCTCTGTCTCTCTCTCTGTCTCTCTCTCTCTTTTTCCCTTCACCGCAGTGATGGATGTCCTCAGTATGTCTTTTGTCACCGGGTGTCACTTCGTGGCTATGCTCTGAGTCATGGTGGATTATTAAAGCTCTCGTTTGTCCCCTTGCGTGACCTCTGCACCGAGCACGATTGGTCCCATCCCAATGGACAAGAAAGATGGACTCTTCCCCTCCCGATGGACAAGACGAGGCGGTTTAGTTAAGTTTGCGGATTGAAATATTAAGCCTCGCACGTGCTCCGTTATGTCTGATTTAAAGCGCTGGTCAAGACTGATAAAGAAGAAGATCTTTCAAATCTGGAATAAATAAGATCAGCAACGTCGCCAGAGTGTCATGAAATCCTACAGAATTTATCGATGTTGCAGAATCAGACATGTTGCAAAATCTTGGCCTTTATTTCAGTTCATAGCAGTGTGAAGGTTTCACTATGGAGATGTTTACTTAGTATTTTTCTGGAAGGAGACTCTGGTGTCAGTGCTTTGTAACAGACAGATGTAAAGTGTTGTGGTTTCTTGTAAGACATGAAGCGTTTCTTTGGCTCGTTAACTTTAAAACAGAGAGGGGAAAAATTAGGCTGGTGAAAGGAATGATGGACAGAAGATAAGCGATAACTTGATTTTTTTTTTTTTTCAATGACATCCCATTATATTAAACGTGAAGATAAATGAAGGAATGCTGAGACATTCTTTGGTTAAAAAAAATAAAAACAATTTTGAGGAAAATATGAGGAACAAAACATTTTAGGATATGTTGTAAAATTAAAATAATAATAATATGAGAATTAAAAAATGTAAAAACAAAAAAAAAATGTTAATATCAGGAACAAAACACTTCAGGACATGGAATAAAATAAACAGAAAAAATAAAAATTTTAATATGAGGATTTTATTTTTTTTTTAATATGAGGATTTTAAAAATGTAAAAAATTTTAATAAGAGGATTTAAAAATTAAAAAAAAAATTAATATGAGGAACAAAACACTTCAGGACATGCTGTAAAATAACCAGAAAAAAAAACAAAAAAATGTTAATATGCGTATTTAAAAAAATTTAATATGAGGATTTAAAAAATATAAAAAATTGTATTATGAGGATGTAAAAATGTAAAAAAACAAAAAATTTAAATGAAGAAAAAAATACTTCAGGGCATGCTGTAAAATAAACAGAATAAAAAAAATTAATATGAAGATTTAAAAAAATTAATATGAGGATTTTAAAAATGTAAAAAATTGTATTGTATGAGGATTTAAGCATTTAAAAAAATTTAATATGACGAACAAAACACTTCAGGACATGCTGTAAAATAACCAGAAAAAAAAAACAAAAAAATGTTAATATGCGTATTTAAAAAAATTTAATATGAGGATTTTAAAAATGTAAAAAATTGTATTGTATGAGGATTTAAGCATTTAAAAAAATTTAATATGACGAACAAAACACTTCAGGAGAATGCTGTAAAATAACCAGAAAAACTAAATAAAATGTTAATATGAGGATTTTTAAAATGTAAAAAATTTCAATTTGAGGATTTAAAAATTAAAAAGAAAAAATAATATGAGGAACAAACACTTCAGGACATGCTGTAAAATAAACAGAAAAAAATTAAAAATTAATATGAGGATTTTTTAAAAAAGTTCATACGTAGATTAAAAAAAAATAATGAGGATTTAAAAGTTTTTAAAAAATTAATACGATGAACAAAGCACTTCAGGACATTTTTTTTTAAATAAAAAAATTAATATGAGGATTTTAAAAATTAAAAAAATTTAATATGATGAACAAAACACTTCAGGACATGCTGTAAAATAAACAGATTTTTTTTAAAATGAGGATTTTAAAAAATAAAAAAGAATTAATATGAGGATTTTAAATAATTAAAAAAAAATATTATGAGGATTTAAAAATATGTAAAAATTTTAATATGAGGAAGAAAACACTTCAGAATATGCTGTGATTGGAAAGTAATCAATGGCAACAGTGAAACTCCACTCCATTGCTGCTTATTTTCCTATAAAATGATTTTACAATCCTTACCATAAAAAGGAAGTCTAAAAGAACAAATTTGAGTTTTCATTTCAATACTAACCCACGGTTTAAAAAAAAAAAGAAAGAAAGTAAAACTTCTACAATTGTCCCCTAATCTATGTTCCTGTTTCTATGCCACTGACTGTGCAACACAGACGAAATCCTATTTCTGTGAGGTAAAGCAAACAGAAAAGCGAGTCACGCTAACTCCGGCATTGTGCTCCGAGGTGCCAGTGCCATGAGAAAGTCTGGTTTCGCAAAATTCATCCTGCAACGCTCGCTCTCCATCGCTTTCTGGTGGAAGAAAGCCAGGATTTCCTAATTCAGAGAGAAAGCGGAGCGCTCAACAGATTGATCTGCGACAGGGGACAGTCTATTCTTTAAAGAACTGCTGGCCTGAAATACTCCACACACTCAACAGCGCTTTTCTGAGCGCAAACCGAACACTGGGGTTCTCTCCATCCTGCACTTACTTGCATGGGAGAAGTGAAAGAGTGAAGGATCTGATTATCTGCATTCCTTCATGGATCCTTTCTACTTAGACATCCACATGGGTGAGTGTAAGGCTTCGGGCCTGGAACGTTCGTCTGTATCACGTGTTGTGTTTTGTTTATTTCAGTTAAAAGATGAATGATCCTGATAATGAGCGAAAAACAACAGCAGACTTGATTCGAAGCAAATGATGCTGCATTTTTTATTTTGGAGGTATGAAGAGTGTGATGCTGTTCATCAGCTGTTTGTTATCACGAGGCCCTGAGCTGTCAGGTTGAGTTTAATAAAAGATTTGAATGTGCATTTTCCTGGCTTTCTATCTTTCTTTTCTCTGTCACTCTTTCTTTTTTTATTATTGTTTTTGTTCTTTCCCTGGTAGATTCTTTATCACTGCTTTATTTTATCTTTATTACTTTTGCTCTTTTTTTTTAGTTTCTTTCTTTCTTTCTTTCTTTCTTTCTTTCTTTCTTTCTTTCTTTTTAATTAGTTTTTTCCCCTCTTTTTCCCCTTTATTTTTTCTTTCTATCACATGTAGTTCTTTATATTTTCTTTATTTTCTCTTTGCTGCTTTTGTCCATTCTTTATTTTATTCTCTTTCTTTCTTTCTTTCTTTCTTTCTTTCTTTCTTTCTTTCTTTCTTTCTTTCTTTCTTTCTTTCTTTCTTTCTTTCTTTCTTTCTTTCTTTCTCTATAAGCCTTCTGTTGTTTGTTTCATTCTTACTTTTCTTATTATTTTTTATACATTATTTCTCTCTGTTTATTTCTTTCTTTAATTGTATCTTTTACTCTCACATTTCTTTTTTCATTCCTTTTTTCATCTCTTTTTTTTCCTCTTTTTTGTCTATTCTTTCCTTCCTTCCTTCCTTCCTTCCTTCCTTCCTTCCTTCCTCCCGAACCCTCCCTCCCTTCCTCTCTCTCTCTCCTTCCTTCCCTCTGTCCTTCCTTCCTTCCTTCCTTCCTTCCTCCCTTCTACACCATGGAGGAATACACAGCTCTAGGGAACGGTCCTGTTCTAAAAACAAACATTACTGTTCCATTAATGAGCCTGGGGTTTTGTCAGAAACGCATTAATCAGGTTAGAGACGGTGACAGATCTGTGATCTCATTACTATTAATTAATATCAGCAGCTCGCGTTATGGTAAAACCCTCACTTTTTTGTAGATATATATATAAATATGTATAAAAGCTTGATGGTGGTTGTCAGTGTGTTTTGTCACGTTTAACACCAGGGAGTTAAACCTATTTAATTAGTAGATGTAATAATATGTGCTTTATGGGGTTTGGGTCTTAAGAAGGTTTAAAGTTCATCTGTTTATTAATAGTTTATTAATGGTTTATTAACAGTAATATACATGAAAATGCTGAGTCATTACTCCAGATAAGGCAGAAAGCTTTTGCAGTGTTGTTGATTTGAACTTAAAGATCCACATCTAAAGCTAACCTCGACTCACTCTTCTATGTTTTATCTCGCTTAAGGAAATTTCACAGCTCTTGTTAATAAAAGCAGCGTAGTGTTTATCACTTCGACAAAAGTAGCATTTGAGGATTTTACAAGAGGACAGCATGATCCTGGCTGGAACAGAGGCTGAGCCAGTGAGCTGTTTGGCTCAGATATGCCATGGATTTCATCAGTCAGGACAAAAGAGAGGGAGAAAAACTAGGGGGAAGTGAATTGTATATCAGATAAATTTACATCTGACAGAGGTTTGGCACCGTGCGAGAGTCTGATCCCAGCGGGGAAAACGCTCACGTGTTTGTTAAGAGAGACTTCGGGGGATTGATTTTGCAACACGGCCTGGCATGGAGTGGACTTCAGGAATGTGAGCCACTGATGTTGCAAACAGCTTGTTATTTTTTTTTATTTAAAGTGATTATGATTCATCTGAACGCCTGAAGCTACTTGATGATGATTGTGTCTGTCTGTCTGTCTGTCTGTCTGTCTGTCTGATCTTAATTAAGAGACCCAGGTCATAAATGTTCACCTTTATCAGTTCTATTAATTAATAAATGCCTTAATGATGCATACAGTGATCTTTCTTTCTTTCTTTTATTTGTTTTTTCTTTATTTTTTCCTTTATTTCTTTCTATTATTTCTTTCTTTCGTCCATATTTTCTGTATATTATCTTTATTTTCTTTTCGGTACTTTTGTTCTTTCTATTTTAATATTTCAAGTCCTTCTTTCTTTCTTTCTTTCTTTCTTTCTTTCTTTCTTTCTTTCTTTCTTTCTTTCTGAATTTTTCTTTGTTTCTCTAATATTTTTTAAATCTCATTTTAATCTTTCTTCTTTCTTTCTTATATCTTTCTTTCTTTTTTTTCTTATATCACTTTCTTTCTTTCTTTCTTTCTTTCTTTCTTTCTTTCTTTCTTTCTTTCTTTCTTTCTTTCTTTCTTTCTTTCTTTCTTTCTTTCTTATGTTCTAATGTTTCTTATTATATCTTTATACTTTCTTGCACTCATTCAGTTTCTTTCTTTCTTTCTTTCTTTCTTTCTTTCTTTCTTTCTTTCTTTCTTTCTTTCTTTTGTTGTTTTATACTTACTTTTCTAATTATTTCTTTTTTATACTTTATTACTCTCTGTTTCTTTCTTTCATTCTAACTTTTACTCTCACATTACATTTTTCTTTCCTTCTTTTTTCATTTACTTCTGATTTTTTTGCATTTGTTTTTTCTCCTAGTTTCTCTCTCACATCTTTATCCATTCTTTCTGTTTATTTATGGCCTAAGTGCTTTAGACTGTATAGAGTGAATAACACGAGGCTGATTCGGATGCTGCAGCTGTAGCCGGAGGAGCAGGGAATCGGACACTGGAGGACGTTGATGTTAGACATGCGCACAACCGCTCTACATGTCACTGTGTCCTTGTCAATCATTCAGACTTTCACATTCCACACCACATGTGCAGCGATGCAGAGAGAAAGACGTTCCCAGTGGCACAGCATTACAGGAAAAATATGAAGGAGGGAAAAAAAAAGTAGAAGTTCTCAGAAAAAAGACTTGACATGAGAATAAAAAATCTGATTCAGAGAATAGACATATTTCTGACTGAGAAACTGTTTAATTATCCCTGGAAATTAAATGAACATGGCCTCAAAATGCAGATCAGTTTACACAAGTAGATTTTTCTGTGCTCCTTCCATCCCATAATCCCAAAACAGGCATAATCCCATGTTTTGTCGATTCTCGCTCATCTTCAGAATGAAAACATCACCCTGAGGAAGTCGGAGCCTGAACCACACCTTCGGATTCTTTCCGCACATTGACTAAGTAGCCTAACACAAGCTTTTATTCTGTAGTATCTCCTTAATACTTTATTCCTTAAAACTAATAATAGAAAAGAACTCGCTACTTTCAACTCTGTTATAGCAGCTACAAACATACAGAGTCTTTCCTTTTCCAGTCTCTCTTTTTTACGTTCGTTTAAGAAATGTGAAAAGATTCATCGTATAAATCCGTTTAAGCTGTTACCATGGAAACGATAATGCATTTCATATCGTAAATCTGAATTGATAAAAGTCATGAAACTATAAATGAATGGAATTTCACAAATTTAGTTTTATATTTAATTTAATTTAATTTAATATTTTTATTTTTTTATAGCACCTTTTACTCATTTGGATCGTGTCAGTTTTTATTTTTGCATATTTTAAAATGAACTCTTAAGTTTTTTAATAAATTTCAGTTTTCAAATTCTAAATTAAATTGAATTCATTTTTAGCTTTTCTACGCCCTGTATTCCATATTCAAGCGAATATTTATATTTGTACATGTACAATACATTTTTTCTATTTTTTTAATTTAAAAAAATACTTATAAATAGAAAACAATATACATGCGATATACACTATATTATTGTGTATAAAAATATATCACATGTATACCATCCAGCTGTGCTTTTTAGTTTAGAGTGTTAAATGGATTAAAACTGAACTAAAAGTCAGATTGAGATTTAATTTCAGATTTAATAATACAGTCCTGACTGGATTATAAGCAAGTAAATCATGGGGGGAAAAAATAAGTAGTTTTAAGACGTTTACCTGTGTAAATAATGCACACCAGAATAAGTACAAGAACACAGGGGTTTATCACGGTTATGAATCTTTTAAGACAGTTTTATAGAGTCTGTCATATTATTTATATATAATATATCTGGAGGATTATATAACAGCTGCAAAGCGTAAAATACCATATCTCCGGATAATGATACTGTAATAAAGGTATTCGGTGACAGCTTCATGAAGTCGCGCAATTAAAACTGAATCGTCATAAAACATATAGATTCTTTCCTTTCTTTCTTTCGCCTAGAGCGTTTAATTTTAATTTCAGAATGAACTAGAGAAGTGTTGGCTTAAAAAAGTTAAACGAGAGAGAGATAGAGAGAGAGAGAGAGAGAGAGAGATAGAGAGGGGGAAAAAGTAATGGCAGGTTTATCTCTTTTGATCCTCTCTCTCTCTCTCTCTCTCTCTCTCTCACTCACTCTCTTTTACTGCTATGTCTCCAGACTCTGTTCTATTGATTGCCTGAGTGTATGACTATAATAAGATTTGACAGCCTTCGACACACACGTTCTCTGGCCTGGAAGAAAGAGATCAGACGGCAGATATATGGGCCAGAAGATCACACCATCGCAACACACATGACTGATTCGGCCGTATGATAGAAATAAGTAGGTAGAAGGGAGAAAAAGAGTTTGTGTGTGTGTTTGTGTGTGTGTGCATGCTTGACATTTTTATTACGACGACTAAAACTTAATCTCGAATATTCCTCATGCCAGGGTGGAGTGGACAAAAGCAACGAATATCCAGGCAAAGGTCAGAAACATAAAATTTGATGAAGTAGAAAAATAACTGGAAAAACTGAAATCATGGCTCAGAATTTAAGAAACTTCAGTACTTCTAAACCACATAGGGACCAGAGAGGAAACAAACAAACAAGCTGATGAGGGGAATCAAGTATACAGGTGAACACGATGCCAGTAAACAGACAGTAGACGAGGACAGGAAGCTGTAAGTAGAAGGGCAAAGGGCCAGGGTTAAGGTGGTATAGGTTTTTATTATAGGGTTTTTTTTAATTTTGTGTGGGTTTTTAGTTGCTAGCTGATCAAGAGAACAACTAGCAGTCAGGAACGCTACTGCAATAAATAAAAGAAAATTCGAGAAAAAATAAGTAATTTAAATTAAAAAAAACAAGGAACATTTTTTAAAAAAAAGGAAAACACATTCAGATCGAATCCAGAAACTAGAAAATACTTTTACACATTTATTTTGTTTCCTTTTGCGCAGCTGGATGTATTTAGAAAAACAATCAAATAAAATCAAGGTATAACACAGAAGAGGTGAAGACAATGAGATAACAAGCCAGTAACAGGACAGACAACATCTAAAAACATTTGAGTGATGAAATTTGGCTAGCTAGCTGAGTTACTTTGGATAGCTTTTCAGGAAAAAATATCAGATAGCTAAAGAATTAATCATTAATTAATGTAGCTGAAGTCTGGTGCATCTATTTGTGCATGGGAGGGAAAAAATGGGAGGGATTGAGTGAGTTAGCATCATGTCAGTGTTTAATGAGACGGATTTTCACAAAGATTGTGTTGAAAAATATTTACAAGCGACATTACGGTGATGTAGCTTACCGCCTCTTGTTTCCATGTGCAACCAAGGATTTCTTATTTTCCTTTATTGTTGGGTTTTATTCATGATGCCGGTGATTAAACTGATTTTACAGACACATTTAAAGTGCTAGAGCTGGAGGCTGCTTTATGCCCATAGTTGCCCTTTAAAAACAGTTGTGGAAACCTGTTGTTGGTCAGAAAACAGTACTTGCGGTGAAGTCGTAAAACTGGCAGCGGTGAATAAACGAAGGTGTGTTCCAAGCCAGAAATGAGCTGGCCGGTCATCCGATGCTCATCAAGTTCTTTAAAGCATCCAGTAGCTCCATTCACATGTGCCTGATTTGTAATGACTTCCAAATGTGGGTTGTTTGAATACACTCCCTCGCCTCATCAGCGCCAAAAATGGGCTTTGGCATAGCGAGACATACGCTCTATTTAAATACAAGGCAAACTGTTAGAAGAGGGAGGGAAAAGGAGTTTATTCTTTCAACACAATGGACAAAGAAACCCGTCCGATTTAATGCTGGGGAATAAAACCGATTACAAAAGTCACGAGCGTGACATTCTGTTTCAGCATTGTTAGCGTCCAACGCGACAGAGATAATATTTGTTTTCCTGTGGTTTCATCTTCTTTCTCGACGAGTCTTTCTCATATGACCTGACACTGAGTTAACTGAGTTTATTGGAAAAGAAGTCTACGCATTGAGTCAGTCTTCCGATGGTGAAATTACTGTCTAAAAATATCACCTTCTCATACATATAATTTCCTCTAATATCCACACGCAGTGCAGTTCTGAAAGTATGCTGCAAAATTCATTTTCCCCCGCCGATTACAGAAAAGAAAACGAAAGCTAAGCTCCGGCAGATTGAGGAGTTAATTCATTCTGAAGGCAACATTTAATAATATTTAATATCATGCATTATTAAGCCAAGTGCAGGAAACTATTACAGGAACTCTGTGATTTAAAAACATGAATAATGTCTGAATGTGTGTATGTCTTTTGCTTAAATATAATCTACGTCTATAACAAAGTTAGCTTTGGAAATATCCGGGAAAGTTTTTTTTATTAAGCCAGTGTAAAGATGATTAAGCTTATTAATATCAATATAGACATAGAGTTCAAATTATAAAACATTAAAAATGAAAAATCCGGGAAGAATTTTAAGCTTAGAATGGGAAGTTCTTGCATCGATTAACTGCATCCTTTACATCAGATTCTTTTCGATCCGCTCAGATCTCTGATCTCTTGATTCATTCACTCGCTCTTGTCCTTTTGGCTAAATCTGTGTGTAAAAGACACACTTCTTGGTGTTGGTGATGATGTGAGGCTGCAGGAACATTCCGGACATTTTGACAGCCAGCATCTGATTACAGCTGATCTGAACTGAGTAGCATTATATTTTCTATCCTTGCCTGTATTTGTCACATATAAATTACTGCATAGTGAAATATTCCATCTGTGGAGGGTTGTGGTCAGAGCTCAGGGCAGCCATGATGCAGCACCCCTGGAAAACGGGGGGTTGGGGGCCTTGCTGAAGGGCCCAACGGTGGCAACTTGGCAGTGCTACTGCTTGAAACCCAATCTTCTAATCAACAATCCAGAGCCTTAACCACTTGAGCTATCTTAAGCCTTAAGGCTTAGAACTGGTGCTATAATTAGCATGGTTAGCAGGATTCTTAGGGTTTATATGTTTTTGACACTTGTAGCTAATTTCCAGAATTTAGCCATAGCGCCAACAACCACCCAAAATCTTAAAAATGACAAAATCTATGCTTGGAAGCCTTCATCTGTTATGTGTTTATACAGGAATGGGTTTTTTTTTTTTTTTTTATCTAGAAGAGAAATGAGGAGTTTCTTAGCAGAATTGCTTAAACATTGCAAAACATATTGTAGTATTATGAAAAGCAGCTCAGTCCAGGCTACCAAGACATTGCTAAACTGGAAGCCTTTTTCGATTTCAATCACAAGCATGTGTGTTTACGCAAGGCTGTCCATTATGCCCCGCGTGCGATGATTGCTGTAATTGCTATAAATTACTCAATATAGACCACACTATTGAATCACTGTGAATAACCAGCGAGGTCCAAAAGCACTGGCGCTACATATTTATAGGATGTCAAATATACTGGTTAACCGACTCTACTCTGTTGTGTTGATAGCTGTGTGTTTAGAGCCATAAAACATCCCGGACAATTTAGACAGCTGTTCTGTTTGAAAGTTTTGAAAGCCTGTATATGCATGTGCTCTCATAAAAGACGATCGCAAGCCTTCCCTACAGCATGTATTTATCTTTAAATATCTCCTAGCACGCCGGTGATCGTTTCCAGTTGGCCGCTTTTCCAAGGTTTGGTTGCTAATTTGTCTTCAGCACCACTCTGATGCAACGATGTCGAAAGACGACTCTGTTTTATGTCACTTCCCGCTGAGTGGTTCCACACTGGCTGGCTCTGTGGCCTGCTAAAGAGCTGGAAAGCCTAGTTGATGCGAAAAGCAGTCTGCAATAAGGGCCTTGAGTTACCCATGGGAAGCCTCGGAGAACGCTCGCGAAGACACGGAATAAGCACATCCACTTATTTGACCTCACAGAACTGGTGCGGTAAATCAAAAGCACACTTATCACTTCAGCAGCCTGTGTGTGAGTCGGAGCTCCAGCTCTCAATTTTTACCCCTTGTACGAGCGACAGTTCCAACACAAAAGCAGCAAATGGTGCATGATCCTGAGAGATTGGAGCCTGATCAAGAGCTCCGAACAGCCCAAAATACACACGCGAACAGACGCCGAGGCTCCAGATGTGACTCAGGGCTGGAAAACTCCCAGGCTGTGATGGACGTGAAGCAGCCGGGGACTGCCGGGAAGTAAATCGATCCTAACTGCCTGAGATCAATAGCAATAATGGTGACACTCTTGTTTGGCCCCGAACTAACAGAGACAGATGGGCAAAGACAGGGACATCCACTACACAGACACTAGATGATGTGTCTTTTACTCTGAAGGAAAAAGCCACACGCTTTTAAAGCTTTTTTCCCCCTTACTGTTGCCCGAAAATGGGTTGAATTATTCGCTATTATATTTCAATTGAGTTTAATCCGGCGGTTTACTGGCTTTTCTTTCCACAATTGACATTGTCAGAACACAGCTTTAGAGAAATCAAGTTCTAGATCTAAATCAGTGTCAGAAGTGATAACAGGAAGAAAGAAAATCACTGAGACGGCTTTAGAAAGAAATCTTGAGAAGAACCAGGCTCGCAAGTCTTTTCTAGGCAACAGTGGATACAGCGATTTCGATAATTATGAGGCAGCTTGGGAAATCCCTTCACATGGTCAGATTTTGACATTTTCTGACTGTATATACTGTAATTTTCAAAAGTACAGGCTTTCCTTAAAAACTCTGTCTGCTATAATCTCAGGGTGTGTAAGTACACTCCTCTGTTTACGAGCCGGATTGATTAGAAGTATGTCCGTTTCACTGAGGCTCTCCAACAACTCCATCGAAGTGGGGCGAGACATTCCACTTGATCAAAGCCTGACATTCACACTTCACAGACATCTCGAGGCAGACTGCTCATAAATTTTTCCACATTTAACCGTGTCTTTTTGGTGAAATAATATATTTATGCTTTCATAAAATTGAAGTGTCAAAGTACGTTATATACAGAAAACCCAATTCGGGCCAAGTTTTTGTCTTTCTTGGCTGCTTTCAAGAATTCAGCCACAATGACCTCCATCTGCTTTTTTTTCCCCATAACACCACCCTGTAAAGTGAAAAGATTGTTCCTCAAAAGTTCTTTGTATGAAACTCTTTCTGATTAGGGAAGTCCTCGGTTTATGTATCGTTCTACAGAGATCCTTAAGGGTTTCCCCAAAGTCATAAGCTCAAAGAACTCTTCGTGTTTGTATATTTCATATACAGTGTGCATTTTGACCACTTGCTTTGGTTGATATCAATGTTTCGTGTGCTCGATCATTTCACGGCATACTGCATGACCTATCTAGGAAATGCGACAGAAGTAAAGTAAATAAGGAAAACAAAGTTTGTTTGCGACTTGTCATTTGCTCAACATGTACTCGTTTTTTTTTTTTTCATGACCCTCCTTGGAAAGCAAATATCCCTTGGATAATGGCATTTAAATTCACGGAATTTCACATACGCCCTTATCCATAATGACTCACATGAGCACTTTGTAGCGTACATAGAAAAATATGCACTCACACTAGTACAAATATGTCTGAAAACCTTATGGCTGAAACCATGTTAGAGAGGCATTTACAGGACAAGTCAAAATCTGAGTTGTCTGAATAAACAGGGGAAGTTGATTCTTTTCTCTTCCTCAGGTTTCGAGATGAGGTGGGTCAAGTCAAGGCAGTTGATAAGGCTACATACATAAGGATTGCTCTGTGACCTTGTAAAAAAGACAAAAGAAAGTCAGTGATTGGGGAAGGCAGCAATGGGATGATGTTGGAGAACTGTAGTAGTGTTGTGGTTAGAGCCAAGGGTTCTGGTCTATTGTTTGAATATGTGTTTTTGGGAAGTGGTAGCTCAGAGTTTTAGGTTTCGGACTACTGAGCAGAGGGTCAAGAGTTCAAATCCCAGGACTACCAAGCTGTCACTGCTGGGCCCTTAACCCTCAGTTGTATAAATGAGATAAATGTAAGTCTCTTTGGATAAAGGCATCTGCATAATGCCGTATATGTAAACATAAAATAGAAACTAAGACTGCATTCTGAATATGCCAAGAGTTTGCAGGGGAAAACCAACAGAGTTGGCAAGGAAAAACCAATCAATTGTATGACATTAGACTAAACAAACACCTGAATGTCTTACACAGAGTCAAATAGATCCTTGTAATGTTTTATCCATAGAAGAACTCTCCATGACTGAGTCTAGGAGGATCATTTGTTTTTTTCAGAACCCCACCCTGATTTGGTATGTTGTCAGAAGGTGTGGTCCTGGTTCCAGAGTTCTCCACAATTAGAAGATCTTGATGTTGAGCTGCATCTCCAGGGATGTACAGCAGCTCAGTCTTATGACAAGTGAATTAGTGTTTATTTCAGTTGACAGAGAACAGCCTTCTATCTTGAGCCTGTTTTGTCTCCAGGAGTGCTTCGTCATTGCTCCCTAAAGGACTTCTAATGAAGAGGAATGAGAGATTTCTGCTCAGGATGCTGGTTTGTCATCATTGTGCTACATGACAGTGTAGAGTCTACTTGGATTGGAGATAAAGAAAATAAAGAGGCTTAGAGTCCTGCCATGGGAAAACAGAACAGTCAAGACTCTCATGTAAGACTCCCAGTTATGATTAGCGAGTCTGGTAGCTTTCATCACTATACAGGGCCAAGATCCAACGTAATGCAAATGTCCAAAAACAAAGCTGAATGCTTTGACGAATGAAACCTCGCTAGAGATCTAAATCTGCTGTTTTGTTTGAGCTGAGTAGGAATTCCTCTTGTGGTGAACATCATTTGTTGTGGTTGACTTGAAGCATTAAAGAAATCCAATTAAAGATCCATATTCGGTAATGTGAACTTATCTAAAGAGACTTTTCGAGCAGCAGCTTCTGATGCGTTCATATGAGCCTGTTAAAGCAGTCTGTGTGAAATTTTTAGCCATGAAGAATCAGCCAGACAGAGATTTGAAATATACTCGGTGAAGTTTTCAGCGCTTCACAAACGAGACCATTGGCTGGCGCTGACTTTCACACCTCTGAATTTTTGATGGCGTCTTGCACTTTAAACCACTTTACCGCAGCTCTTTGCAAAGTACACTAATTTGTGAACGCGGCTTAATAGATGACAAGCAAATAACGCATTCATTACTCGCTATCAAAGCTGGAAAAACCTGATCATGGACCAAACGTTCTTATTTGTTTGGGTATCACTATGCTTCCCGTTCTCTTGGCCCCGTCACTGTCCTCGTGGCCTCACCCTCAGTGGCAGTGGCAGTGGAAAGGCTGGATATTTGAGACGGCCTTATAGAGTTCCTCCACAGCTCTCTCAGGTGAGCTGAACGCTGGATCTGTTTACTGCACTTGCAGCTGCTGTGGAGAAATGATCCCCAGCTTTAAAGCCTAGCTCCATGTTAGACTACAGTTACATACAAGGGTGCTGGATTTTTTTTCACTCTCTTTCTTAGGTGGGAGCTGTAAACCCACCAGATGAGGGTTCAGCGAGAGGTCCCACAGCTGTGTGTCTCTGGAGACATGAGGAGGGGCTTCTGAGAAAGCAGATGGGATGTAGACATGCAGTGGCGGGCAATACCCTTTGGTTAGAGTAACTCAATAAGCTTGTGTTTGTTTCATCTTGAGCTTTTATCCCCTTTAATCCATGTCGACAATAGTACTCCCTAGCGCTTTCCCAGAGGTATGCGGACAGAGATTCCTGCCTGCTCTTGCTTTTCTTCTCCAACTTAAGAGCAGTGTTCTTGGGCGATCCAACAGATATATGGAGTCCTGATGCAGGTTGATGTTTTGATGTGTCCAACTGTACAATGCTGGATGGAATGTACAAAGTACATGACTCCTTAAAACTCTCCGGTGGCTTGCAGGGTTAGGATTTCACTGGAAACAGGTTTTAGGAGGGGGGGGGACTCTAGCAAAGAAAGATCTATGCACTTTCAGCTTTAGTCAGTTTATGCACGTTTGTTACAGAGTGTTCAGAGACAAATCTCAAGTTGAAGCATTGGATAAGAGAGAGAGAGAGAGAGAGAGTGCCAGAGTGTCCTTGAAAAGGAAATTATGTATTCTGTCGAAGGCTGTGTCTTGCGGTTGAAAAAGTTGATGTCGGCTTTTTCCTCCCGAAACACTCTTGAGGATCGTTGCTTTGAAGGCAAACAGAGAACTCAGCCTTATTGTCAGAACAGTAACTTCAACCTCCACTGTTTTTTTTTTTGTGACAAAGGTGACAAAATAATAGAAACCAAAGAAACTTTAACCTTAAGAGTTAACAGGCACATAACAAACAGATTTTGCGTAAATAAATTTACATTGTGTTTGAATTTGCTGTAAAATTCTTTTCTTAATTAGTAACAAAATTAAAAAAAATTAAAATTAAATAATAATAATAATAACAAGAAGAAGAAGAATGAACAAACCCCTAAAAAGAACTCCATGGGCACTTTTCACTGAACCCTTCGAAATATTTCTACAGAGTATAAAGAACCATTCTGAGGTTCCATATACTATTAAAAAGGTTCTTAAATATTTCTTTGTCATGGTTTGTATGGTTCTATAAAGAACCTTAAACATCTGTGGAACTTTTCCATTGCACAAAAGGTTCTTAGTAGTGGAAAGGGTTCTTTAGACATTATATAAAAACATTATTTATGGCACTAAGGAGAAAAGGTTCTTTGGGGAACCGAAAATGGTTCTCTTATTGCATCGCTACGTAAACCCCTTTCCTTTATTTATTATTAGTATTATTTATTTACCTATTATTATTACAAAATCATTCATTTTAAGACCACATGCTGTATATAACCACACTTTAAAGGCGTACTGTACCACATTAGATGATATTTAACCAACTGTTGGACCATTATTTCCAATCCAATGCATATTCCTACACCAAATACCTCAAAGAGGTTGAACAGGTCCAACTAAACCCAGTGTCTTCCCAATAACGATGAACACGTGTATGCGACTCCTCAATCACCTTGCCTATTCTTGTCAGTCTTGGTGAGGATGTTCCAGTAACCTCACACTGCATAAATATTTGTTCAACACAGCAGTACCCCCATTGAGCCGATCCTGTGGGCTGTAACCCTATAACGCACAGGCCTCCCATTCCTCCACCACATCCAGCCAGGTAATCGTACCCAAGCTCGCCTGGTCATTATTGATGGCAAAGTAACCGTTACAGATACAAACCAATTACTCAGTCATTAAACTTTGATGAGAGGTGCTACAAATAAGAGCCTGTGCTTATCAACTTCCTCTCTCACTTTCACCAGGCTGCTGGGCTTTTTTTTTTTTTTTCGTCTACACACTCTGCTCGAAGTCGAAGGTGAAAATGACAGCTGGCACTCTTGGGTTGTATGAAGGGAAAATGGGCAAATGTCTGTCAGTTCAAAAGGTGAAAAGGCAAGAGGTGAGCTACATGATGAACTAGTGGGACCGAACCACAATCTGGATATAAAGTAAGCTTGTATTGCATTGAGAACGAAGGATGGTGGGTGTGTGTGTGTGTGTGTGTTTAAAAATCTATCAGTGATGGAAGGAAAAGAGGAGAGCAAGAATAAACATATTTCCAACCTGCTGCTGCTACTACTACTAGGAGGGCAATGAAAGGAAAGGAAGGCATGTGTAAGTGAGTCAGTGAAGAACAGGAACTTCCTCTCCCACACACACCCTTACAGTGATACACTGAATATGACACTCCTGGCGTGTGGCTTGTGTGTGGGGGTGTGGGGGTGTTTTGTGCGAGTCGTGATGGGTGTCGAATGTGTGAGTGTCATTATGCTGCCACTGTTGCTTAATAAACTCCATAAATGGCAGATTAGTGGAAGTTATGACAGTCTGCACGTGGCACATACTGCTTGTTCAGGCAGAAATCTCAGCGCCACGGTTCTGCTGTGTATGGTAAAATCCCACAGCAGTAGTGTGTACTTCCTTATGTGTCTGATAAAAAGAAAAAAAAAAAAGGAAGCAGGTTTTTCCTAGGCAGGAAGAAGGATATACCCGGTGCACATCCTTTCTTCTGTGTGGGAATAAAGAATCCACCCAGGAGCTTTCATTTCACTAATGAGGTAGAGACCCAGTTTAACAGTATAATTAAACGGCATATACAGTACCGGGAAGGATTGATGTATTAGTGTCACGTTTAGAAAGCAGGCTCCGGCATTGGAAACACATTGCGGTGTTTATAAAGTAGTTTATAACTGAGTAATTACATCAGTACACAGTTTCTATATTGTATGCTGAGATTGCTGCTCTTGTCTGATTAGAATGGTTTCCTGCTGGTGTTAGTGAATCTGCCTGAAGGTTCGACATGTTGTGCATGCTGACGTGCTTTTCTTTGCACCACGGCTGTAGAGAGCGCTTATTTGAATAGCTGTTGCCTTCCTGTCAGCTCAAACTCGTCTGGTGTTTTTCTTATCTACAAGGTATTTCTGCCCGCAGCTCTGCCGCCCACTGCATGTTTCTGAGGGCTTGTTTTTTTCTGTGTAAACTCTAGAGAATGGTGTGTGTGTGTGTGTGTGTGTCTCTATGTGTGCTTGTTTATAAATGTCTATGTAAGTATGTGTATGTGTTTGTGCACCTTTGTGTATGTGTGGATGTATATAGGTGTATATATATATATATATATATATATATATATATATATATATATATATATATATATATATATATATATATATATATGTGTGTGTGTGTGTGTGTGCACGTCTGTGTGTGTGTGCACGTCTGTGTTGTATGCATCTGCATTTGTGTGTGTGTATATTTTTAGATGTGTATTTGTGTGCACGTGCTTATGTGTGCATCTTGGTGTATGTCTATACGTGTGTGTGTTTGTGTGTATGTGTGCGCGTTTGTGTGTGTTTGTATGCATCTGGATTTGTGTGCGTGTATGTGTGTGCGCGTGTGCGTGCATGTGTTAGCATCTGAGTGTGTGTCTCTATGTGTATGTATGTGTGTGTGTGCTTTCTATCACGTGTTCGCTTCTGAGTGTGTGTCTCTGTGTTTGTATGTATGTATGTATGTGTGTGTGTGTGTGTGTGCATGTGCTAGCATCTGAATGTGTGTCTCTATGTGTATGTATGTGTGTGTGTGTGCTTTCTATCACGTGTTCGCTTCTGAGTGTGTGTCTCTAAGTCTATGTATGTGTGCATTGTATGGGTGCATCGTGTGTGTTCACATTTGAGTATGTGTCTCTATGTGTATGTACTGTATGTGCGTGTATATATGTGTGTGTGTGTGTGTGTGTGTGTGTAAATCCCAGAACATTTGAATAGCACTGTGTGAAATACTCTAACCGATCTGTCTGGTACTCAGAACCGTGTCACAATCACTGACATCGCAACGCTCTGCACTGCTGCAACACCACTGGCTGAGTGGATAATTACCTGAATGAGCAGGTGTACAGATAATAAAATGCTTAGTAAGAGCATATTATTTGTCAGTAATTATGATTATCTTTATTAAATAATATAAATTCTGAGCTAAAATTTACAATTAATGTATGTTTATATGTGTATATAAAAGTATTAAAAAATACAATACAAATTTTCTATAATATTTTAAAATACTCATGAATAACTTAAAACATCAGGAAGGTCTTTTAAACTTTTTTTACAGTATTTATCCCATTTTTTCCCCCCCATTTTATGCCTGCTAACAGTTACTTGCTTATTTATTTATTTATTTATTTATTTATTTATTTTACATAATCTAAAATTTATTTGAGAATTAAATGCCTGGATATTTTAAATAATTTCTAGTTAATTCACATAAATGCAAAAAAAAAGAAAAACTTCTGTATAAAGTCACATTCTCAGCTATAAAGTCTTCACTGAAAGTTTGACTTAAATCCTAGAGTTGGAAGTTGTTCAATCTGACCTTTTCCACTCCAGCAAGACTGAGTTCAAGTTCACCTCTCAAAGCAATGACTCCTTTTACCCTGGAGGATTCCTGTTTCTTCTCTCTTTCATTTTGTCTTTCTGTGTTATCTTCCCCTCCCACGCTCATAGCACACCTTTACGCTTTAACTCCCATCCATCTCTAGCAATACGACACTGTGATTAAAGGGGGAATCTCTCTCTGTAGTCTGGTGTGATGTAAGTGGAAAGGGCTGCTGTGCGTTAGTTCAGCAGGGAGGAACGGCATCTGGGTGAAGTTTATGGAGATTTATGGGTCTCCCCCTTGCTCTAATTGCCTCCTGCCAGCGGGTAGTCCTGTTAGAGCCCACGTGAGCAGCAGCCGGAATGGCTGAAGCAGGTGGGACGGTGCATTGTTTAAGTCTGAGGGCTATGGAGACAAATGGTGGCCCTGGCCTCTTCCTGTCAAGTTCCTCAACTTGGCCTTGGATGGACATGCTGGAATTTCACTACAGTTCTCAGAGAGAGAGAGAGAGAGAGAGAGAGAGAGAGAGAAAGAAAGAAAGAAAGAAAGAAAGAAAGAAAGAAAGAAAGAAAGAAAGAAAGAAAGAAAGAAAGAAAGAAAGAGGAAAGGAAAGGAAAGGAAAGGAAGGAAGAACTGAAATGAAAGAAAGAAAGAAAGAAAGAAAGAAAGAAAGAAAGAAAGAAAGAAAGAAAGAAAGAAAGAAAGAAAGAAAGAAAGAAAGAAAGAAAGAAGGAAAGGAAGGCAAGGCAAGGCAAGGCAAGGCAAGGCAAGGAAAGGAAAGGAAAGGAAAGAAAAGTAAAGAAAGAAAGACCAAAAGCAAATAAACAAAAGCAAAAATATGACATAGTTACAACAAAAAAAGTCAGGAACAAAGTCTTAATAAATAATAATAAATTTAAAAAACGTGTGAAAGATTAGCAAGAATTATTTCTAAATATCATTTAGAAAAGAAAATGCTAGCTTTGCACTAATATCCTTCACAGGTTAATTTTAGCAAACGCCTTTAGGCTATTTTTTGTTAATTATGACAACGTCTCTTGTCTTAAGGGTGTGCAAACTTTTGCACTAAACTGTACATATACTATAAGATTTCTTTTAAATAAATATGTTTGTAGTCGTTCAATCGATCGAGGTTAATTTACAGTCAGGAGGTGTTCCTCCACAGGAGAGTCTTCCAGCAGAGGATTTTATATTTCTGTATGTGGTTTATTTTATATTAATTAATTAATTTTTTTTTTTTGTCCTGTATTACTTGAGGAGAGATTAAAAAAGGGAAGCTGGTAAAGAAAATTCTATTTATAGCTACTGGAAAATGATAACAGGAACTAATGTATTGAGGATGTTACACAAGAATAAATGTAGATACAAATGACTTTTTTATTGTGAAAAAATGAAATTTTTTATTGAAATATTTGATTATGTTTTTATGTCCGATTGTCTAATTTGGACTGCAGAAAATTTCTATCACCCTCATTTAATAATTATTAATATAATTTTTTATTTATATCCAGTCCATGTATGGAATTTGAGAGAGAGAGAGAGTGAGAGAGAGAGAGAGAGAGAGAGAGAGAGAGGAATGGGTGGAAAATCTCTAAAATCTCTTTTAAGTCACATGACTTATTATTCGTTCTGAATCTGACAAGAAAAGCATTTCACTGCAGTTCCTCTGTAAACGCCGGTGAGGGAGGAGACACCATAAGCCATTGCTTAAGGCAAGGAAAGTTTCAAATCTGCTGATGGTACTTTATGTAAACTTTAACACAAAATACTTACACAATCAAATCTGACAGTCGCCTTTCTTTCTATCTTTCTCTCCTTCTATCAGTTAATCCATGCATTCCTACAGCCTCGTATCGGTCTACTCATATCACTAATGCTCACATTTATGATTTATTAAAGGACGTCATGTCTGTGATATTTATAATCTGTCCAAAATGTACCGCTTTACCACTGACTCCTCAGTGTTCGGAAATGACGGGACTTTTTCAATCAGTATAAACAACTGAATTAGTTTCTCACCACAAGTCTGATAGAAAATGAGTCAGGAGTCTGTTTCAGTGTGTTTTTTCCCTCTGTTGGATAACCTTGAAGATAAACACAGTCAAATTTGAGAGTTTTTTTGATAGAACAAGCACTTGGGGTGTCTCAGAGAGCAGAAATGGGTTTGATATCATCATTTACTTTGAGGAACTTTTCTATGAATATATTGCTCCTTGTAGTTTAGATAAAAACAGAAATACTTATGACAAACTTTATAAAGATTTTAACTTTAGACAAAATTTACCAAAATAGCAGCATTCTTACTTCTTCTTCTTTTTCTTTCTGCTTTTCCCTTCAGGGGTCTCCACAGCGAATCATGTCTCTCCACCTATCCCTATCTTCTGCAACACTTACACCCACTGGCTTCATATCCTCATTTATTCCATCCATATACCTCCTCTTTGGCCTTCCTCTTTGCCTCCTGCCTGGCAGCTCCATGTCCAACATTCTCCTACCAATATACTCACTCTCCCTGAACATGTCCAAACCATCTTAATCTGTCCTCCCTAACTTCGTCCCCCAAACGTCCAACATGAGCTGTCCCTCTGATGTACTCATTCCTAATCCTGTCCAACCGTGTCCCTCCCAAAGAGAACCTCAACATCTTCAGCTCTGCTACCTCCAGCTCTGACTCCTGTCTCATCCTCAGTGCCACTGTCTCTAAACCATAGAGTATGGCCAGTCTCACCACTGTCCTGTACACCTTCCCCTTGATTCTCCCTGATATTTTTCTATCACACAGAACTCCCGACACCTTTCTCCACCCATTCCAACCTGCCTGCACTCGCTACTTTACCTCTTAACAGCATTCATACTTAAATATTTAAATGAAACAGCAAAATTATGCAACATTTAAGCTGCGAAACTGGCAAAATCTCTTAAAGCAAGTCAAACTCCAGACGTCATCAATGTCAAAATTGTGCTGAAGAGCTAATAAATATAAATTCTTAAAGTTTTGAGCGTCTACTTTTTCACATTGACCACCACTGTGGAGTGAGACAGGACAAATGCTGAACCTAAACACAACCAAACCATTCAAGTTTTTATTTCGATTTAATATAAATCTCTTAAAATAAAGCTCTTTATAGGAAGTGACCACGTTCTGACCAATCGGATTGAACCAATCAACAGTCACTGTGTGGTATATGTAAATAAATACTAAATAATAATAAATAGTTTTATGATGTGTTCATATTTGTTGAAAATTTATGGCTGGAAGATGAAAAAAATGGAGACGGAGAACTTTTGCGAGCCTGGGAAGCGAGCTACTCATGACAGCTCATCATTTTTGCAGGAGTACATGTCTTTATGAATCTAAGATAGACCTGCCAGACTCAGTAAGTTGACTAACGACTGAAAACAGCCTGGTCATGAATACTGAATACGCATATTTTCATTTCCTAGAAGTAATGCTGTGGGTTCTGCTGATGAAGTCATAAAGCTGGAGAGTTGGGGGTTTTTGTTTTGTTTTGTTTTTGATGCTCACCAGAAACCTTGGAGTTCAGCCATGATCTGTGTGTAGAGCATGTTTTATAATAGAATAATCTGAAATTAAAGATTAGCTGACGATGTATAATGAATAGTATTGTTTTCTCGTACCTTTGACGTGGAACATCACGTCCTCTGGTCAGTTCGGTCAACAGGACCATGTATTTGTAATCATTTATCATCTTATTTTCTACAATGTTATTAAACTGGGTTTTATTCTAACAATTGATCCTTTGGCTCATTATATTTATTAGAATTTTGCACTTTACTAGGGCATTAAAATGCTTTACTAGGGACCACCAAAACCCTCAACTGCTGAAAAAATGACACGGTCCTGTTCCTGAAATGACGAGAGGACACGATGTTCCACGTCAACAAGCCAGAGCACAAAGTAACAAGAAAACAAAACTAATCATTATGCAATATCAGCTAATCATTACTTTCAGATTATTACATTATAAAACTGATATAAAAAAAAAAGAAATCTAGTCGAGTAATCTTATAAAAATAATTTTAATAAATATATAATATTTTAATATAATATTATATAATAAATAATTTATTAATATAAGATTACCATAAACCAACTATAAGATTATTAGATAAATAAAACTGTTTTTAATAATATTTTACGTTTTTTTTTAAGATTTGTTTTGTTTTATTGTTAAATAATTCAGAAATCATGCTTAAAATTAGCTTGAAATATTAAAGCTCATGTCTAGATATCGTATTAAAGATTTTGTGCTGGGTTTATTGTAATCTTATAATAAAAAATAGATCTTTTTCTTCCTTTTAATAAAAAATCGAGCTAAAAAGGACACCATTTTATTCCTATTCATAATGTTTTTGAATGACCAAGTCCTGTCTTGATTACTGGTTGCTCATAGCATCACACACTTTCCTTTAAAAAGACATAATTTGCCATAATTAACAGCATTTGTACATAAATATTTAAATAAAACAGCAAAATTAGGCGAAATTAAGCGAAACTGGCGAAGTCTTTCACACTCCAGATGCCATCAGTGTCAGAATTGTGCTGAAGGTGAATGTTATAGAAACTCTTCCTTTATTTTTTTCTCTGAATAAACCATTTAAGAGCCGTTCCCAATGAACATCATGTTGATTCGATAGCAAAAGAAGAAAAAAAAGAGAACGAAAACCCTGTATAACAGGATATTGTGTAGTGAAGGTTTATTTCTCTCATGAAAATCGCTGTTATTTTCTTTCATAGTCTTTCTTTAGATTCTGTTCTGGATTTGTCGAAACAGACCAGTCTGAATATTGCAATGATTTCCAAACCCCATCTGCTCAGTCTGAACCTCTGCATTAGATATGAGCTTAGATAAGAGAGACTGCCGGGCCACTACAAGCACCATCTGCCCGCTGAATATACATAAGTCACGTAATACAAACTTTCCATCTCCCAGTCCCATCACTGAGGCTTCTTTAGGAAAACACTGGCCATGGAACACTCTGAACCACAGCTATAGGTGGACATTATTCCAGGCATGTTCCTGTAATGGTTGGATTAAGATAAATACCGTTCCAAGCTAGCCAGTTGGCTCTTTATTCTGGCTTTGATAAAGCTATCATCAATCACTGTCTAATGAGAAACTGGCTGAAGTCCCAGGGGTCTGATAATAACCTATGGAAATATTTGTCTTTTACATTTTCAGTGGAAATCTAGTTGCTGTCAAGGTTTAACAGCCGGTTGGTGTGTTTAGCTTGAAATGTATATAAACCTTATCTAGTTTATAGTTTGAAGTAAAACACAAACACTGTGTTCATTTTGAGAAGTGAATTTATTCCATTTGTGTCTGAGCAGGGAGAGTGAAGTTTCAGGATAATCACCACATCATGACCACTGCAAATAGAAAGATAGATAGACAGACAGCCAGATAGATAGATAGATAGATAGATAGATAGATAGATAGATAGATAGATAGATAGATAGATAGATAGATAGATAGATAGATAGAAAGTCAAATAGACAGATAGATAGATGGATGAAGAGACAGATATACCAACTAACAGACAGACAGACAGACAGACAGACAGACAGACAGACAGATAGATAGATAGATAGATAGATAGATAGATAGATAGATAGATAGATAGATAGATAGATAGATAGATAGATGAAGAGACAGATATACCAACTAACAGACAGACAGACAGACAGACAGACAGACAGATAGACAGATAGATAGATAGATAGATAGATAGATAGATAGATAGATAGATAGATAGATAGATAGATAGATAGATAGATAGAAAGTCAAATAGACAGATAGATAGATGGATGAAGAGACAGATATACCAACTAACAGACAGACAGACAGACAGACAGACAGACAGACAGACAGATAGATAGATAGATAGATAGATAGATAGATAGATAGATAGATAGATAGATAGATAGATGAAGAGACAGATATACCAACTAACAGACAGACAGACAGACAGACAGACAGACAGACAGATAGATAGATAGATAGATAGATAGATAGATAGATAGATAGATAGATAGATAGATAGATAGATAGATAGATGTGCAGAAAGACAAATAGACAGATAGATAGATAGATAGATAGATAGATAGATAGATAGATAGATAGATAGATAGATAGATAGATAGATAGATAGATAGATAGATAGATAGAGTAGCATTATTTCTAATAGAGAAAAATTACTGCTGTCCTCATGCTTCTGCTGCAAGTCATCATGGAAAGACTAAAATATTAAATAGTCAAATAGACAGATAGATAGATGGATGAAGAGACAGATATACCAACTAACAGACAGACAGACAGACAGACAGACACACAGAGATACAGATAGATAGATAGATAGATAGATAGATAGATAGATAGATAGATAGATAGATAGATAGATAGATAGATAGATGTGCAGAAAGACAAATAGACAGATAGATAGATAGATAGATAGATAGATAGATAGATAGATAGATAGATAGATAGATAGATAGATAGATAGATAGATAGATAGATAGGCAGGCAGGCAGACAGACAGACAGACAGACAGACAGACAGACAGACAGACAGACAGACAGATAGATAGATAGATAGATAGATAGATAGATAGATAGATAGATAGATAGATAGATAGATAGATAGATAGATAGAAAGTCAAATAGACAGATAGATAGATGGATGAAGAGACAGATATACCAACTAACAGACAGACAGACAGACAGACAGACAGATAGATAGATAGATAGATAGATAGATAGATAGATAGATAGATAGATAGATAGATAGATAGATAGATAGATAGATAGATAGATAGATAGATGAAGAGACAGATATACCAACTAACAGACAGACAGACAGACAGACAGACAGACAGACAGACAGACAGATAGATAGATAGATAGATAGATAGATAGATGTGCAGAAAGACAAATAGATAGATAGATAGATAGATAGATAGATAGATAGATAGATAGATAGATAGATAGATAGATAGATAGATAGATAGATAGATAGATAGATAGATAGATAGATAGATAGATAGATAGAGTAGCATTATTTCTAATAGAGAAAAATTACTGCTGTCCTCATGCTTCTGCTGCAAGTCATCATGGAAAGACTAAAATATTAAATAAATAAGATCTTGTTGGCTCGTCTCTCGCTGATGTTTTGAGACTCTCAGACCATACATCATGACAGATTCACCTTTCATCACTCCAAAACCTCAAGCTTTGGCTGTTTCCTCCATACAGCTCCAGGGTTTTTGGTTCACACTCGGGTTACTGGCTTGACGTTCTCCCTGTTTCCATCTTGGTTTCCTCTGAGTTCTCTGGTTTCCTCCCGCTTCCAGGAACATTCCAGTAAAATGTGTCTGAATGTGTGTGTTCACAGCAAACAGCTTGTGGTTGGTTAATATGAATTAAGGAATGAAAATAAAGGAATATAATGGTGTATTCAGACAGGAGTGGAACCTCTGCTGTTGTTTGTATCCCATTTACCATAAGCTTTAACATGTGCTGCTCTCTGAGATGCGTTTCTGCTCACCACATTTGTAAAAAGCGGTTATCTGAGATACCGTAGCTTTCCTGTCAGCTCAAATCAGTCTATTCTTCTCTGACAAACCATAACACTGTCTGCTCACAGTCCTGAGACTCAATGTCAGAGATTTTATATCTGACAAACTGCACAGCTGTTTTTCTTTCCAGAGAGTTCTGGAATATTCTTCAGCTCTGCTAAAAATAAGTGTTAATAATATATCTCACAAGAGGGAATCCCTTGATATAATAAAGACTATAAATCCTCAATCAAATGCATGTAAATACAAATATTCATCGAAACCTTATCACAAATGAAATATTCAACTAATTTACTGACTAATTTAACATTATGATTTGTAAAGCTATATCATTAAAGTCATAAAGATAACAATTTATCCTTATTCTGATTTTTGTTTGTTGTTAAAATGAACTGGACTGAGCTGGGCTGTCACATGACATGCTGATTGCATAAATGAGCAGAAGTGCAGCTGTTCCTAATAAAGTGGCCAGTAAGTGAGTAAATGTGCACAATAAGAATGTAACTTTCATAAGACCTCACTGCATACGTTAAAAAACAAATTCCCGAAAGAAACGAACCGCATTAGATTTCATATTCAAGCTACTAAATAAAATCCTGTTCGGTCTTCATCTAGACTTTCTCTTAATTCACTTTTACACTGTTGACACCATGTTCCTTTATGAGGAACCTCGCTAAGCTAAGCCCGTTAAACTAGACGTGGCTTACACCTGATACACCTGACCACTGACGTTCCGATCAAATGACAAATTGGATTTAAGGAGGTGACACTGGAGGATATAATTATATCCGTGCTGCACTACAACACCAGCTGTGTTAGGATATAATGTTCAGATAAACAAGTAATTGCTCTGCAGAGGCTGGATACAGACAGACACAGGCACTAAATACTCAAGTGTCTGGTGAGTGAATTTTTTTATCTAACCCAGAATTGTGAATTTCCCTTTGGGATGAATAAAGGATCTATCTACGTATCTATCTATCTATTTTTGGGGGGTTCAAAAATAAATCACACAACGTTTGCAACGTTTGTAAAAAAAACCTTTGTAAGACGTCTTGTCCACCAGGGTCTGCGGTCATCTTGAAATTTTTTTCTCATCCGCTGTCAACACCTGGTAGCTCCGCCCATTTTTTCTCTACATAAGCGAAGGTGTTGAGTGCATGAAGTGCTATATTAAATATGAATAAGTGAATCATTCAATTATTTGAAGTAGAATAGTGTGTTAGTATGTGACTTGGGATGCAGCTCTAGACTTTCAAGTCTCTCTAGTCAAGTTAAAATAATTCAAGAAATACTGTTTGGAATAATATAGGGTGCTGGTGGCTCGGCTGCCATGCAGAAGGCCCGGGTTCGATTCCCAGCCAGTGCCCAAACCCCAGCCACTGGTCCCAAGCCCGAATAAAATGGGAGGGTTGTGTCAGGAACGGCATCTGGCGTAAAACCAATGCCCAGTAATTTTGAGGACCAGTTGGTCCACTGTGGCGACCCCTCACACATGTAGGGAGGAGCCAGAAGATCAACAACACCTGTTTGGAATAATAGAATTAATAAACTATTAAAATTTTTAGCTCTAAAGTGGCAGTTATCAGTGTGTTGCATTTTTTATCCATTTATAGCTATATTTTGTGTTGCAAAACAAATTAATCAAATTATTCAAATTCCCTACCCAGCATCTTAGTATTCTTCATTTTGATAAGACAAACAACACAAGATAACAAATAAGACCAAAAAAGCATGTCATAATTCCCAAAGCACCGAAATCCTGAATTCCGAACACTTTCTAGTGGTGGAAAACTTACTGAAACTGGAGACTACTTCCATAAACGTTAAATAACTATAAATGTCCATTCAGAAAACTTTGCTGATATCAAAATCGAATAATGATAATTATTATTAATTAATTAGGTTAAGTAAAGCCCTGCTATATATTTTGTTACTATGGAAACTATTCAAATGTGAGCCTTAGTGGGCTTAGTAAGCCTGTGATCATCATCTGACCAATCAGAATCAAGCATTCAACAGCACCTTTTATGATTTTTACGAGCCATCAAAGAGAGAGGAAGTCTTGCAGTGTAGTAGATCACATGCTGCTCAGGATAGCACTGTGTGATGTACTACAATAAAACCACACACGCACACAAAAGATGAATAAATGTCTCATTGACTTAAAAATCTTCTGCACTTATCAGGGAGTTTTCTCAGACGTCTGATTAGATTTCCGTAGCCCGGTGTGCTCCTTAGTCAGACATTTCTCTGTAAACATATCTACATCATACCCAGAATGAGTCTAACGAGAACTGTTAGCAGAAAGCGATAGGAAGTGTGACTCGAGAGGAACTCGAGAGGTGTAACTTGTCATCTACCCACTTATGATTCATATGCAGAGGAGACAATGGGCACAGACCTTCATATAGCTGCTGTGGCAAAACTAAATTGAGTCACTGACTCAATGGGTGGCAAAAATAGTAGGGTGGGTGCTACAAAAGAAAGAAAGAAAGAA
The DNA here is from genome assembly GCF_019097595.1 of Hemibagrus wyckioides. NCBI lineage: Eukaryota > Metazoa > Chordata > Actinopteri > Siluriformes > Bagridae > Hemibagrus > Hemibagrus wyckioides. Next base: position 4,190,107 of record NC_080727.1, read on the forward strand.
AGACAGAAAGAAAGAAGAGCAGAGCCATTGCAAATCATGAACATGGCTGCTTTCCTTTTTCTTCACTGCATAGCACACTCTCGGCAGGAGCTGACCACTTCTTAGGACCGATGTCAAACTTCATTCTTTTGACTTTCACCTTCTCTGATGATTAAAGTGTGAGTGAGTGGGTGGGTGTGTGTGTGTGTGTTTTTAAAGACAAACAGACAGACATCCTCCACCTGTTTTTGTACAGTACATAGTGCTCAGAAGGCAGGAAGTTGGCCAGCCAACTTGTCGTTTCTGCCCTCTTTTCTAAAAATATCAGCATGGAAAGAAGCCTGTGCCACAAAAATGTGCAAAGGTTACGAGTGCTCACAGGTACTGACTTGTGTCTTCAAGCGCAAGGTTTCGATTTAGGGTGAACTGTAGCAGCAGCCTCGGTTTCACAGGTAGCCAAGCTGCAACACAATGCTACTAAATCTTCTAATTACTGTCTAGTGTACAGCAATTTAGTGAGAAAGCGCATGGCTTGATTTCCACTGGGTGAGAGCCAAAAAGGATTATTTGAATGAACTGCAGAACTGGCTCGCGTTGCTGCTCACCGGATGAATCAGATGTCTCGTTTCGGCTAGAGACTGAAGTGAAACCACTGCGTTCAGCATTCGGATCGATGTGGTGCAACACAGTGGCGTTCGATTGTTCCTGCACGCTGAGCCCTGCCAACCTGTAGTAACGCTTACAACAGCCAGCAAGCCCGCACTCCAAAGCAGCTGACAGCACACTTGCTAAATGTGCTTTTTGTTCCTGAGACCTGCTTATTATAAGATAAATAGAGGAAGGAAAAGTTGAAGATGCTTGAGGGGGGGGGGATGTTCTGCTGTTTCAAGTGATATTTGATTCAGTGATTAAAACGATAGTGAACATTTGTCATTGTAAAATATCCGAGTCAATTACAGAGGCCTGTTCTTTTATTTGTATTTTGGAAGCGCATTTATGTTTATTCTTTCATATAGTGCTCTATATTTGTCTGAGGCTAGCTGCACAAAATTAAAAATGAAAAGATTAAAGCAAACAAACAGAACTGCTCAAGTGTGCGTTAGCATCCAGAACGGTACAAAAGATATTCCTTCAGGCAGTGTTTTGATGATGATGATGATGAGGAGGAGGAGGAGGAGGAGGAGGAGGAGGATGGTGATGTTGGAGAATGCTGTCTAACCAAAATCTCACACCAAAAAGGTCTCATGGCTGCAAATGCTATAGCATAGGATTTGCATCATGTCAGTCAGTGTGGGCGGAGTCATCCCGGAAGAGACCACGCCTCTGATCAGCTGATCAGTCTCAAATTGTACCAACTAAAACAAACAAAACATCACAGGGTATAACAGGACCACGTCCATCCATCCATCCATTTTCTATACTAATGAAGCTGGTATAGAAAACGGATGGATGGATAAATTAATCAATTAATTAATAAATCCCTAGTTATAAATCCTAGACACAGCTAGCTAAAATATAAGATTTGCTTTTTGACTAGCATTCGTGTTCTACATCCCACCCGTGTTTCCCAGTTGCCTAGCAACAAGTTTCAGACACCTTTGACCACAGGAACACTGAGCATAAGATACAATAACATGAACTAGCAGCATTAAAGCAAGCGATGAGTCACAGTAACAACTTAAAAGGACTCGTATCATCCTCCATTTAGCTTTCCAGTCCATTCTGTAGTCCATTCACAACCACAGAGGTCTGTTTGTTTTAAAGAGGAATGTTTGTCCTCTCCACTTTGTGATTCGTAGACTTCTTTCCTCTGTGCTCTTGTTGTTTCTGGACTGTTGCCCAGCCCACAAGGAGAGATTTGTGCAGCAGGACAGCATTACTTTGAACATTTTTTTTTGTCAGATGCAGCTTTATATAGCAAAAAATAAACATTCAGAAATAGGAGTGACTGTTCCTCCCTCGCAGTTCTGATGTTTATTCCAGATTGGAGAAAAAACTATTTTTGTTAGCCAGTATTACAAAATCCTGCTGTTTTTCTCAGCCATCAGCTCAAGCTTCAGTGTTTGTGCTAAATGAATTAAAATAATAAACGTTCATTTCTTTCCCAGATATTTCTTCGCTCTGCATTTCACACTCGTCACATCTTGCGGTTTGATGCTGAGATAATTTCAGGAGAAAATATAAGAAAAATTCTCATAATGTGCAACTTCTCCCCCCCAACCCATATTTTGGTATCATGTGTGCAGTACGCTAAGGCTAGTTCCTAAATGGAACTGTTTTATGAATGGACTAGTGAAAGGACACTTCTCCACGGAGGCTGTTTGTTTTTCCTCCGCCTCAGTATGCCTCTGAGCGCGAGGTTTCTGCGAGGTCGGAGGTCAGACACGAGTCAGGCCGCACATGTGGCTAAACGCCGCCTTACCTCATCGTACACAGACTTGGGCCTAAATACAGACCTTCTCTGGTCTGTCGTCGTAAATAACTGAGATGCCACAACGTTCGGGCTGTTCCTCATTCTTTGTTGTCTCAAAACACGTCAAACAGAAAAAGTCAGAAAACTCCACATGACTCACATGACGTTTACACATGTGGTTTGTAGACACTTCGCATTTTAGTTCACACATTTTTCACATGTGGTTTTTTTCCATATGATTCGTTTATTTTCACATGATTCCTTTATTATATGTTTTTTTTTAGATGGTTTATTTATTTTCAGGTGATTTTTTTTAATGATTTATTCATTTTCGTGCAATGTATTTACCTTCAGGTGATTTTTGTACGCAAATGATTCATTTATTTTTAGGTGATTTTTTCCCCTATGTGATTCATTTATTTTCAAGTGATTTTTTTTCCTGAAATGATTCATTTACTTTTAGGTGATTTTCCCCCCTTAAGTTTCATTCATTTTCAGGTGATTTTTCCTGCCTTAATTGATTCATTCATTTTCAGGTGATTTTTTTCTGCCTTAATTGATTCATTCATTTTCAGGTGATTTTTTTACCCATGTGATTTTTTTTTTCCAGGTGATTTTTACCCCCGAAAATAATCCATTTACTTTTTAAGTGATTTTTTTTTTACCCAAATGATTCATATATTTTTAAGGTGGGTTTTTTCCTACCCAAATGATTTTCTGTTCCACACGATTTGTTTATTTTCATGTCATTTTGTTTCACATGATTCATTTACTTTCACATCATTTTTTTAAAAAACAAAAACTGTTGATTCATTTTCTTCCAAACGATTCATTTTATATATTTGTCTATCTCTACATCTAATTTCAGGTCATACAGTAAGCTGATTAAATGCATCTTCATGTGTTTACCACATGCGAATTTTTTTTTTTTTTTTTATCATTCGCACACTCACATGTGCAAAGTGTTTTGCCAGACTCTATCAACACATTCGTTACTTTTATTTTCACTGCTGTGGTTTTTGTTCCCGCGCTCGTTGGGAAAATATGAAACATTTATGCCTCGTAATCAACAAGCACAAAAATAGCATGACTTTCTTTTTATCCCTTCCGCATTCACTGTGCTAAAAATCCAAACAATGAGCACATAATTACCACATTGTTGCCTTCGGAGACCTTTTTGTATTAGGCGACGTTCCACTGGAGTACAGCCAGGATTCCGAGTGCCAGAGCGCTGAGCGTCGGTTTGTACTGCTAAACAAACCAGGCCATTACGGCTTGTCGTTACAACAGATGATTATTATTAATTGAGCATGCATCACTCCAGATCCACTTTGGTCATAACCTTTTATTGACTGTCTTTAGTGCCGTGTGTTTTATGCAGCCATAAACATCCTCAGCCACATGACTGCAAAATATTTCCAAGAAAATAATCAATGTCTTGCGTTGCTCATATACTACAACATCCATTAGTTCTCTTTGATCAGCTCAAAGCTTTGAAAGTACAGATGATTACCCTGGTCTGAAAATAAAAAACAATATTTTCATCTGGTAGCGTAGAGAATATTTCACCATGGCTATGTATTTTCTGCTTTAACGCCAGGTTTGATAGGGTCTAATTAAATCTAGTGTTATTGAAGCAGCCCAGCAGTAGAAGTTAATAAAAGAGCTTTCTCGGTGGAAATCCATGCAGCAGGCAGCACTAAAATTACAACCGCAGAAAAGGTTAAACAAACAGACCCTCATCCGGCGCTGCTCGGACACGGGAGCGCAGACTTGGGAGTCTCAGACGCAAAATCCAGGCCTTAGCACTTCACTCACCTTAACGCCTGAATAAACCCACCCTGATAGCCATCGCTCCTACAGCAGCTCTCTCTCTTGATATCTACAGGTGCATTGCAAATTGTATAATTAAGTAAACAGGGCCAGATGCTCAAGTGCTCAGAGCTCAACCCTGGACCTGATGTTATACCGTTCTCCTGCTTAGCTGCTTAGCAGTACTGGGTTTTATGTACTGGGTTTTTTCTCATTTGCAGCCATTTGCAGCCATTAAAGATGTCTCTAGGAGACTACAAACATGCAGAAGCACTTATTATAAACACATATGCTGCTCATGCTCAGTGCACTTTACTGTACAAAAGGGAGAGGGAAAAAAAGCCTGAAGCAGATGGAAGGGTTACACTTTCAGAGCGGAGAACCGCAGAGAGTTTAATCTTCATCCTTTGGGTATTTCTAAAGAAGTGGAGAAGCTATGAGAAACCAGGGAAATGGGGCATATGGGGATTTTTAAGCTTTCTGCCAAGGAGATTTATTTGCCCTCTTCCAAGGTCAGGTGGAATATAAAAAAAAATAATAATAAAAATGTGAAAACGTATTTTATTAGCATGCAATATACTCCCATATTTATTCTTTATGGGTTGTTTTTAATCAAGCTTATCAGGCAACATGAATGACAGCTGAATCTTCATCCTGATTGGTCGGATGTTGGTGGTCCACTTTTTTTGTTCTTATTTTAAGAAGGGCCACCAGAGAATCTGAGAAGACTGAGATTATAACATCACATTTCCTGAAATTTGCTAAAACCATTTTTTTTAATTGCACATTTTATATATAAATAGAGCAGTCAAGGAAAGCTTAGATCTTAATAAACCTATGGAACATCTGATCTGTTTAAAATGAAATAAAATCATTTTTACATCTTTAGAAAAAGTGGTCCTTTTTCTAAAAATGTTCCGGGGTTCTAAGGTTCAAGCTACAGAGAACCTTTATTAAGAGTCCAGTCTCTCATCTTTCCCATGTCTCTTTGTATCTTCTTAAGAAACATATTATAACCTGTCCAACTGAGACTCAAGCAGGACTCATCAAGCATCCTTCAGATTTGAGATAATTATAGGTCACCAGCAGTGTCTGAGGAACCATCTCAATGAACAGGAAGCGCGATTAAAACTCCATTCCACTTATTCCACACCAAACCCCCCCTTCTTCAAAAAAAAAAGTGGGGGGGGCTACAATGAGCAGAAGATTTATGAGTCCTTTCTTGAGCTGAGCGCTGATGACAGGGTGCCATCACTTCCATCATTCATCAGATAGAAAAATCGATCTGAGCGTTGCGGCATGAGCTATTCATCTTGCTGATAATTATGCACAGCATCACTGACAAGCCTGCTTTCAGCCACCGTGCCTGCTGGGATGAAACACGGAGGCCTGCGATGTCTGAGTTATGGCCGTCTAACACACCTCCTCCTTCACCAGACCTGGTGTACGCTGGTATGATTTACTGCAGTGGGCGTTAAACACACCCGCTTTGGTCTGCTCAGCAAAACAGACCTCGCCTTATTATGGTTCCAGTGCTGTGATATTGATGGAGGAACCCTGATGTTGAATCATCACTTAAAGTCATTAAGATTCAACAGTTAGATTTTACTAGCTAACCTAACTGGGGGTGTGATTAAGTGTTTGGGACAGCTCTTTAAATAATATTATACGTATAAGCTTCATAAGGTTATGTAGGAAATAAAAATGACACAATGTATTTATTATCCACTATAATTATGTTATAGCAGCTATTAAAAAAGTCCTTAATTTGGTTACTTTGTCCTCTGAGGGTTCCTCAAGTGTTCTTTGGCCTCTTATAGAGGGTTCTTCAAGTGTTCTTTTGCCTCTTATAGAGAGTTCTTCAAGTGTACTGTTTTAGATGGTTCCTCAAGTGCTCAAGTGTACTTTGGCCTGTTTTAAAGGGTTCCTTAAGTGTTCTTCGGCTTGTTTTAGAGGGTACCTGAAATGTTCTTTGGCCTGTTGTAGAAGGTTCCTCAGGTATTCTTCAGCTAGTTATAGAGAGTTCCTCAAGTGTTCTTCGGCCTGTTATAGAAGGTTCCTCAGGTATTCTTCAGCTAGTTATAGAGAGTTCCTCAAGTGTTCTTCGGCCTGTTGTAGAAGGTTCCTCAGGTATTCTTCAGCTAGTTATAGAGAGTTCCTCAAGTGTTCTTTGGCCTGTTATAGAAGGTTCCTCAGGTATTCTTTGGCTTGTTTTAGAGGGTTTCTCATGTGTTCTTTGGCCTGTTATTGAGGGTTCCTAAAGCGTTATTTGGACTGTTACAGAGAGTTTCTCAAGTGTTCTTTGGTCTGTTATAGAGGGTTCCTCAGTTATTCTTTGGCTTGTTATAGAGGGTTCCTCAAATGTTCTTTGGCCTGTTTTAGAGGGTTCCTGGAGTGTTCCTTGGCTTCTTTTATAGGGTTTCTCATGTGTTCTTTTGCCTGTTATAGAAGGTTCCTGATGTATTCTTTGGCCTATTGTAAAGGATTCCTCAAGTGTTCTATGGCTTGTTTTAGAAGTCTCCTAAAGTGTTCTTTGGCCTGTTCTAGAAGCTTCTTTAGGTATTCTTCGGCCTGTTTAGAGGATCTCTCTAGCGTTCTTTGGTTTGATTTAGAAGTTTCCTCAAGAACTTCTTTGTCTTCTTTTAGAGTTTTCCTCAATTTCAAGAGTTCCTCAAGTGTATTTGGCCTGTTGTAGCTTTCTACTTGAAACTTGTTCTCAAAAGGAACCCCTTTATGAGACGTACCACCTACCAATGATCATCACCATATTTAGCTTGTTCCTGGAACTATGGAGTGCCAAGTACACCAATTTACCACAATTTAATTTTGTCTAGTTCTTCAGTGTCTTGTTGATATCATTCTCTATAAATTAAGACGTGTATATAACATTTGTGAGTACGTCAGTGTCTCGTGGATAAGCCCTAATAAACCTGCTTATTACTTGTGCCCTAACTCTCCATCATCACTAGAAAAATAGGACTGAGTCGGTACTGCTGTGGCACTACTCATGAATGTGACTGGAGAGATCTTGCATGATTTGCCCTTCAAATTGTACCGTGTGAATAGAGTGCTGAAAGAAAGGGGTGTGGATTCTGGGCAGAAATTCTTGTTATGCTTTTATTCCAGCCATGGAAAATATGATTAGGTTTTGTACTGAAGTACCAGTGTGTGTAGCACTGTTCCTCGGTGCTAAGCCTTTCCTTACATTAGGGACCTTTTTTTAAGGAAACTGGAACAAACAGGCTCATGTATGAAAAAAATGGAGAACGTTATAATGTCAAAGCGCTAGGCTTTAAGGAGGACACTTCTAGACTATTACATGTATCTATAAGCTGGATTATTGATTTATATCATTTAACCTTACTTAGAAAATACAAGAATACCTACAGACATGAAGCGTGAAGTTTCCATTTTTTGTCTCTTTTTCTTGATGTTTTTTTTTTTTTAAGTTTTGCCACCTTTACCACAAAACCCCATATCAGGAACGAAACTATCACGTCTGCTTGGCGGATACAAGAGGGTGTGAGTTTGAGAACAGGGTGAAATCTAAAATTTAGAAAAGGGGTGTTTATTTCTCTAAGTGTTAAGTTTTCTCAGCCTGGTTCCATTAGGTTCTTAGCATTTATTCTTACTTGGAATTGCTTTCTCAGAGAAAAAAAACACTATTTTATGCTTTGACATTTTCTTCTTTATTATTTTTCCAAGTGCATTTCAAATTCCCTAGGCTGCGAAAGCAAGGAAAAAAGCAGGGCTGGGAACTGTGTGATACGGACATCCCTTTCAGAAACGGACTCTCGGGAAGGACACGCTTTGCTTCATTATCTGGGAATTAAATATTCTTATTCTTGTCCCTAAGTGCATGCTGGATGGTGAGGTTATTTTTGGTCATTGAGCAAATAAATATAGTAAAAAAGTAGGCAATGGAGGGACCGGAAAAACCTTGTTTGAGGCCTGAAATGAAAGATATGGAAAAACTCAAATCTCTATATATTCCCAAATAATGTTTGGAGGATTTTCAGTAGAAATCAAGTTGATTTCCGGTTAAAGAAGGTTGCAAGATGAAACTTTTTAAGAAGCCAAGAAACTATCCAAGGAACCCATGTGGAGTCTTAATTTAAATGGCAGAAGAAACAACTACATGGAATATCAAAAAATAATTTTTCCCCCCAAGTCTTGATGATTCCATGTAGATCTTACTATCAAAGAAGCTTCCAAGATGAACTACCCAAGGAACCCATGAGGAACCCAATGATTTATGAGTCCAGGTGCTGAGACAGTGAAAGTAAATTAATTGTGTTTTTCAGTTTAAACTACTAAGTCTACAACAAATTAGCAAATCAGTGAAACTATTAACCCCATATTTCTCTTCTCCATAGTATCTTGTTTATAGTGGGATGTGGAAGCTTAGTGGATAAGGTGTTGGACTCCTGGTCAGAAGGCTGTGAGTTTGAATCCCAGTTCCACTAAGCTGCCACTCCTGGGCCCATGTGCAAGGCTTTTAATCCACAATTGCTCAGTTGTATAAAATTAGATAAAAATTGTAAGTAGCTCTGGATAAGGGTGGGATCTGGGAAATGCTAGAAATGTAAATGGCAGAACAAGCAACAACAAACCATATTGAAATTCCTGAGTCTCTTCTGGTTCTTTGATTCTATGTACAGCATAGACTACGACATTGTTTTCCTTTCAAAGAAGGTTCCAAGATGAACTCCTTCAAGAACTATTCAAGGAAACCATGAGGAACCCAATGAGTTCTGAAATATCAGGTGCTCTTCTGAGGTTCTCTGTTCTGTTCCTTTAGGACCAATGCTTTATGATTCTACATAAAACCCTACAGCGTAGGCTTCTCAGAGCTTTCTTGGATAGAACACAATCACCTTTAACAGTCCAAGGAACACTTGAGGAGCCCTTTGTTCCTTAAAGTATAGCAATGAATTAGGCAAGCTCCATCTGGACTTATGAGAAACATAAAAAGCTGAGATGTTACACATCTGTGTTCTCTGGTTAATAACTGCCAAGTCTTTAAGGAATGACCTATTAGTGTAAGTATTAACTCGTATCCTTTCATCCTTTAGTTCCTTATTTCATGTCCTGATTGAGTAACTGCACAGCACAGCTACAACGAATTCCTTGCTTCTTTTTTTTTCTTTAAAACCAATTTAAGAACCCAAGAACCTTTAACAAGCCAAAGAACCCTTGAACTTTTTCCCCATAAAAGTCTAGCAGTGAATTATGAGTGCGTTTGGAATTCAGAGACCTGAATTGCAAGACAATAAAAGCACAATGAAAGTGAAAAGGAAAGAGAAAGTGTTCTTTCCGATCAATTATTACTGTAAATAGTAACTCCTTGCATACTTTTTGTCTATTTTCCATTTTTCCATATTTCATACGGCAACAATCCGATAGCTAATAATCATGAACTATCTGAATAACCCACCAAATAACACATTTTTTTCCCCTCTGTATTCGTTTTGTTTTCCTTCTGTGTTGCTCTGCTGGATCACTGAGCTGCCGATCGCATTACATAATCCAGTCTTGGTGAAAAGTGAATAATTAATGTTTCTGCTCAATTTGACATGACGCCAGAAATGCAACAGTGTGCGCTGTTTCATCTTCTGAATCAACCTACGAGTCTACAGGTTTTGTCCTGTCTTGCTGTGTATCATTTTCTTTCTATGGGCTACAACAGAGGAACAGAGAAAGTCAGCTTCTTGCATCATGAGCCGGGTGTGGGAATTTCTCCGGTGTCACTGCAGCGAGGTTATAGAAATCCCAGTAAGCCTGTCCTGAAGATTAATTGTGAAGTAGATCGATCGTGATCACGGTGTCTTTTGAGGGGAACAAAAATCCCCCTCCAAGCGACAGGCAGCCTTGTTAATGTTTTATCCTGAGAGTGTTTAGCTATTCAGCACGTCCCTTTGTGTCTATGCAGCTGGAGCACTGAGTGATGAGAATCTTCACTGGCCGCTCAAGGAGCTGAGATATCTCAAAGGGGGAGAGTGAAAGAAAGAGTGAAAGAAAAGAGAGAGAGAGAGAGAGAGAGAGAACGCACTAGCAACCTGCTCCTTTCCGTCAGCCTCCCCATGTGTTTATGTTAATGGCCGAGCGATTTTTCTCCCGCCTCAGGAAGAAGAACGAAGACTGATTGCATCTGTTGCACCTTTAGCGCTCACACAGCTCCTGAAATGACATTACAGGGCAGGAGCCGTAGCTCGGCTAGCTCTGAAGCCTTTATTACCAGCTCGGCTGGCTGAGTAGGCTTTATTAAAGTGGCCGCTTGGCTTTCGAGGACTCGTGCCTCAGGGGTGCTCATCAGTACTTGTCACTGGAGTGGACCTATTAGTCACCAGGCAGATGTCAGAGCTCCTTGTAAAGGATAGCTGACCCCCTGCTGAGAGCCAAGTGTCTCTTCCAATGGAGTGGGTGACCTCGAAGCATCCCTCCCAGTGTGGAGAGGCCAAAGAGGGCACGGCTGGAGGTAGTGGGGTCGAGGGGCAGAGTGGCTTTGAGAGTGGAGTAAGGGGCGAATTTGTGGGTCTCCTACCACTGATGGTGGTGATCAGGGAGGAGGGTACTCTTCGCTGTCCTTTTTGCTGACCTGCCCCTGACCTGAGGACAGAGTTAACTGGCCACATTTTGACAAAATGCCAAGGAGAGTAATGGAATTGGACAGATTTAAGGAAAAGGGTTTCTTTTGAAGAACAATAAATACAGCTAGCCAACAGGAAAAGGCTGGGGTGTTAAGGTTGAGCGCTTGAGGCTGATAAACTTATTGAAAGCTTCTTAAAGTATTTTTTTTCTTTTTATATTTTATGACCTATAAGAGACGTACAGGTTTGTACTGATGTTCAATCTTCTGACGGACAGTTCCAAAGATTCCAGCAGCTCCTTATTTAACGTATTTTACTCCTGCACACTGGTGCAATGAGATAAATTGTGCAAATATTGGGTGTGTTACAGCTGATATACAAAGAAAAATGGCACAGATTATTTCAAGTGCAAAGCAGTGGGAGGAAACGGTGTGCAAATAAGGAGAGGTTTTTGTAGATGTCCGGATATCAAAGACAATCCTGTAGTAGTAACCTGAGCTTGAACCTCCAGTATTACGCTGACTAAAAGAGGAGAGAAAAACTATTTGAAATATGATAATAATCAGTAATTGCATTGGGTGTACTAATTTGTCTTGAATCATTACTATTAACTAATTTAATCAAGGAGGCGTTGTTTTGAGGAACTCTGCTAATCATTTCAATCAAATTTCTCATTATTAATGACTTAAATTTTGTCTTCAATTCATAAACATACTTCTGCAGATTTAATACATGCCCTCCAGAGGTAGGCTTCAGTCAATCAAGGCTGCTCAGTAGGTTAAAATAGAAAATGTAAATTGTTATTTTGACACATATGTGTATATAAAATTCGGCTAATTCATGTAAACTTATCAAGGATACGATAAAATAAAAAGATCTAATATGTGGAAGCTCTTAAACTAATTTTTTTTTAATTGAGCAATGTTGTTATGTTGAGTTTAAACTGTGTGTGTGTGTGTGTTCTAACATGTAGAGATCCTGCAGTCCTAGTGTATAGGAGCTCAGGGAGATGCTAATGTAGAACAGATGTAGCCCAAGGAGGCAGCGGGTGGACTCTGCTCCGTGTGTTTGCATGTGTGTGACTCATGAGCACGACTCTTCGCTTCTACACTATCAATCAAACCGGGTGTAAAGGTCCTGTATTGAGATTCATGTGACAGGCCTTCATCTGTACCAGTGGGGAGGGACGTCAGACTGGCATGGCGGGTTGAGTCAAGCCTTCAGTCAGCACAAGAACAATTGCACACTGAGTCAGTCTATTTATTAGTGGAATACACATTTACAGAAGGATTGGTCACTGAAATCTTCCCATCACTCCTACCTTGGGCTGTGTTCACTGTACGCTACACAATGGCTTTCAGATACGTCAGGGATTTGTACTGTCATTTCTACTGACATTAGGTAACGACTATATTTCTGAGAGGATTTGTAGATGTTCAAACTTTATGTCAAATAAAAAGCTAGCTTATATCAACTAACCTGACAGAAATTTTTATATTATAGTTTTAGAAGTTCATAATATTCACTACTGACATTAGCCAACCAATTAATATAAGTTAATCTGACCGAACTTCTGAGATCTTTGAGCTATAGTCAGCTAGTTAGCTGACATGGGGTAACAACGAAAATTTTGAGAGGATTTTGTTTGTTATTCATCGATATATCTACTAACATTAGCCAGCTAGCTAAGATGAGTTTACCTGACAGAATTTCTGACAGGTTTTTCAGTCATAGATGTCGATAATATTCGCTGACAGGATTTTTAATCTTTATTTATACTGACAGATGTTCACAGTTTTCATTATGAACATTACCAAATAGCTAACATGACTGAATTTATGAGAAACTTTTCAAGTTATAAACTTGTGGCCTTTCTCTCAGTAGTCTCCAATGTGTTATATTCTGAGCTGTACAGCTTCTGCGAGGATTTATAGATGTTCAAACTGGACTTCTAATAAAGAGCTAGCTATTATCGACTAACCTGACAGAAATCCTGACAGAAATTTTATAATTTCATAATTTCATTAATTTCATAATATTCACTACTGACATTTGATGGGAGAATTAATGACAATTAATGGGAGTTAATTTGACCAAGCCTCTGAGATCTTTGAGTTATAGTCAACTAGTTAGCGGACATGAGGTAACGTCTATATTTCTGAGAGGATTTGGTGTGATATTTGTCGCTATAACTACTAACATTAGCCAGCTAGCTAAGATGAGTTTACCTGACAGAATTTCTGACAGGATTTTTAGTCACAGGCGTTGATATTATATTCCTTGTTAACATTAGCCAACTAGCTAACATGAACCAGCATTCCGGTGGGATTCTTAATCTTTTTTTATACGGACAGATGTTCACAGTTTTCATTACGAACATTACCAAGTACCTAACATGAGTGAACCTGACAGAATTTCTGAGAAGGTTTTAAGTTACAGAACTCACTATTTCCCAACCTGCACGATTCCTGAAAGAATTAACAGACGTTAAAACTCTACTTCTAACAACTATAATGCTACTTGTAGACGTTCTAAAGTTTCTAACATGCTAGCTAACATGAACTAACTTGACAGAAATCCTGAGTAGGAATAAGTCATGCTGAGTACTGTTAATTAACACTGCTAATGCTGGCTAGAGGGGTAATATAAGTTAATCTGACAGGATATTTCTGATGTCCAATGTGTCTCCGAGTCAACATTTAACCAATCTCCAAACAGACGATTTCCAGGATGTTTTCACACGGCAGGATTTCCTCACACTGTTTACTCATATGACATAATGAGCGCAGACACCTCTGAATGTGTAGAGAAATCTGTGAGGAACAGATTTGTTAAGGTGTGTGAGTGTACTGGGTGGGTGTTGACATATAGAGGGCAGTTGTTTTATGACATGCCTTCTGGAAATGTTAAAAAGTGCATGACATCATTGTTTTGAGCGAACCAAAGGCGACAGAGTGGGACTGCTGGCCGTGCCTGACGTCTGTGTAGGGACTTAGCGGCTGTCGTAAGCAAATTTCAGTATATACACATAAAACGGTTAGCCTCTCAGGAAATGTGTGGGATTTTTATTGGTGTATTTGCGTTTTGGGGAATTATTACAGTTTGAAATTGCTTTCACTGACGGATTGGGCAGAGATTTGTCCTTCTAGCCATCGTAGCTTAAATTTAATTTCATTCTGCTCTCTTAATCAGGAATGTAAAACTTAGTCCCTCTTTTAATAGGTCAGTTTACTGCAGATTTAGATGCCCTGAAAGTCACAAAGGCATACTGACTGATAAAATGACCTCAGAATACCCAAGTCACTAGCTTTAAACAAAATCTGCAAAAGCAGGAACAATAAAGCAAAAAATAAAGAAAGGCAACGGTGTGGCGCAGTGCAGGTCGGAGAAGAGGCGAGCTTGCTTTGTAGCTCCGCACCGGAGTTCATGGCAGGACGACGGTTTGACTGGCAGCCGTGAGTTTCTTTGATCCCAGGTTTCACAGATGCATTTATGCATTTCAATGACAACACATCTTGATTCCCGGCGTTCTCAGACAGCCACCCCTCCTTTCCTCGACGGAAAATTTGCTCCACGTGCCGCGATCGGCATTCTGTGACGGTTGTTTTTACACTTGTCTTAGAGGAATCTTCTCTGCTGTTGCAAAGGCTTTGAAAACTTTTCTCTATGTCACAGCAGCGGAAGGGTGTGTCATTTAAAAAGAAATATGTGCTTTCACAACTGTACTCAGTGGACTTTCTCTGTAATGTTACCCTTTTTTGATGGAAAAAAAAAACGTCCAGGGGAATAAAGAATATAGGACCTTTCTAGAATAAAGGTCCTGGTACATTAGCTGTTTCTCAGCTGAATTTTCTTCTTTTTTTTTCTTGGCCAGTGTGAAACATTTCTGTTGCTGTACGGTTGTTTAGTCTAATATGGGAATTTGCATCACTGACCAATAGCAAAACTTTGACCAATAGCAACAGCAAGTGCTTTGGCTGAATGGATGAGATTTTTATTTATTTATTTATTTATTTATTTATTTATTTATTTATTTATTTATTTATTTAATAAAATATTGTAGAAATTGTTTTTTTTTTTTACCAATTTTTTCTTTTTTTTATTATTATTTAATAATTATTTTTTTATAATTATTTCTTTGTTTTTTTTTTAACTGTTTATTTTATGGCCAACTCATTTTTTAGCTTCAACACTGTAGATTTCGCAAGCAAGATACAAAATCTCTACTAAAAAGACTCTACACAATCTACTTATATACAATTTTGTGTAGAATTTGTGTGGAACCTCAAAATTGACTAAAGATATGAAAGAAAATTTTATTTGTGATTAATTCTGCTTTCTGTCTTCAGCTTTCCTGTTTTTATTAGTCATCAATAAATTTCCCAGTTTCTATATTCCAGCTTTTCATATTCACTTTTCTTCTTATTGAATAGAAAATGGAATGCAGAGATGCGATACGCTTTAAGGGAGTGTCCGAGGATTTAGAGAGATTTCAGATTTCATTTCTAGCCTCAATTTGCTCTGACAGCAGAATATCCTAATTTGATTTTGTAAAATATTTTCTCGATCGCTATAGTTTTCCAGATCAACTTCTAAGAGATGCACAAGAACCCAAAAACGCCAAGGTCTTGTCTTGGTCACGGTCAGGGGTGTAACGAGAATGCTCAGGAAAAAGATCCTGGGGGAACAAACAATGTTTTTAGTGTATTAATGTATCGGGGGTCCGAAATTCCTTCTCTTGCCCCTGGTCATAGATTTCTTAAACAGGAATACAGATTTCTAGGATGACTGAATCCACACTGGAGGTGATTTATCATCCATAAACTTCCCCCTGTAGATCTCTACAGAAAGAATTCAGGTGTTGGATGTTCATTCCGTCTTTTGATCGCACACTAAACCATTCATTGTTTTTAATCCTTACTGTAATTTGTGCTGGAATTTGTGGAGATCAGTTTATTTGGGAAACAGAAAGCTTGAAACTGGATCCGTCGTGTCCTGAAGCTGTCTTTCTGTTCTTTTCATCCTCTTCCTTATCATTTGTGCAAATTTTCAGCATGTGTGTGTGTGTGTGTTGGGGGAATGGGTCGAGGCTGTAGGGCGAGAGAGCTGATGCTGTTTTGTAACAGTTCCTCCTTGAAGTAGGAGACAGCTGAAGGAAGCGTCCAGATTTATGACGGCTGCGCTCGCTTCCTCCGTCACACTGCCTGACCAGGAAAAGTAGAAAGGGAGAGCGGAAGAGTTGTAAATAACAATATTCGACTGGTGGGCTATTAGACAAACAAGCACGCGCATTCAGGTTCTCCATAGATCTTTGCAGTTGTGAAAAATAAAACCCTACAGGAATAGATCCTGACGGTTAAGTAGTGGCCTTTTAGTGCACTTAGTTACTACAGACCCGATAACATCGCTGAACAAAATGTGAGCCAATTTCTTGCAATTACTATGTTCTCTTGGCTCGAAATGTTTTCAAGTCAGTAAGTAAAAATATTTCTCTTCCATCAACCGCATTGCAGCTAGTGTTTCGCAGTAACCTGCGTCATTTCCCCACGCAGGCTAGGGCAATATTCCATGGATTTCTCAAAGCACTATAATCAAGTCATCATGCTATTTTACCATAGCCCAGGGAGTCCATTTGTATTTGGCCCCTTGGTGAAAAAAATGATGCGACTAGCGTGTACCTAAAGAGAACTTCTCTCCACAGGATCTGTTTATCCAGCTGAAGTCCAGCAGAGTCCCGCAGTTAAGCTGCAGAGAGCAAAATAAGCCTGTCAGAGCAAATGAATACATAATGTTTCTTACCTTCGTATATATAACAGTAACTATAGACACGGGTCCATTGTGTGTGTGTGTGTGTGTCTGTAGTTGAACGGACACAGCAATATTTTTTCTCATGAGCTACTTTGCTCTGTTTCAATCCTCATGTCTGAAAGCGTTTTATGTGGAGCAGTTACAGATTGGACGGTCTCTAATGATTCGGCTTCATCCGTGGCAATAACGCAGGACGTGGCGCATTTATCACAAGGCCCAATGAAGCACAGCCAATATGGCTTTAATATGATTTTAAAGAGTGATGTATGCTGAATCTGACACTCCCCTGCGGTGCAACTCTCCGCACTCCACTCGGCACGTGGCTGTCACACAGCCTGAGATGGCCATATAAGCTTTAATATTGATAACTGCGCTGCAAGCACTGGGCCCTAATTAGCCAAGATAAATAATGAGGCAGCGCGCTGAGGTGCTGTCACTTTACTACAGCGCTGTGCTTATTCCAGACAGATTCAACTCCTTATGGCCATGACAGACAGACAGACTGACAGACAAAGAGAAAGACAGACAGACAGAGAGATAGACAGACAGATAGACAGAGGCACAGTGACAGACAGACAACTGGCAATGAATCAATGGGTGGATGGATGGATGAAATTATAGACCAATAAACTGATAGAGATAGAGGAAGAGGGAAAGAGAGACAGATAGGTGGATAGAAACAGTCTGATAGATAGATAGATAGATAGATAGATAGATAGATAGATAGATAGATAGATAGATAGATAGACAGACAGACAGACAGACAGACAGACAGACAGACAGACAGAGAGATAGATAGATAGATAGATAGATAGATAGATAGATAGATAGATAGATAGATAGATAGATAGATAGATAGAGTTTATGAGCAGAATAAGATGTAGGAATAATAGTTATTAAGAGTTAAAGCACTGTTAACAGTAAAATGTCAGCGCAATGCATTTGGACAAGGGCTTCTTAATTATTAGCATAAAAAATGTTCATTCTTTAAAAATCTGCCGGCTGAATAGTCACCAAAGTCCTGTGATTGTCAGAGAAGTCTTTTGAAGGCACATGTCTGTGACAGTGATGCTAACATGTTTTAACGCTGCGTTGCGGGAGTAATAACCCGAGCTGTCTCCGTCTACAATGCTAATCCACTGGATTTCGATTCATACAGGAACAACTGTTCTCCTGGCTAACACTGATTGTAATGGAGTTCGTTTCCCTGCAGCAAAATGTTTAAGTTTCATTTCCCTGATAGTCCTTCTGAAGCTTTCCACAAAAAAAAATTTCCATTTTTTCTAAAGGTTGCCTTCTTGTTCATACCTTGTTCTCCGACTGAGTTGTACTTTCTGCCGTGAATAAGAAAGAACCCGAGTTCTACTGCTTACTTATTCACAGAGGCTTTGTTTGCTCAATTTAAACAGTCGCTGTAACGCTAGACGTTCCTACTACCGGTTGCCATTATGATAAGATGTATAAGCTAGCATTCCAAATCTGCTTTCTTGTTGCTAAAATGAAACATTCTGGATGGATTGTGTATAAACTGCAGCAGTGAATATCTGCATCGGATGAAGCCGCTCCATATTTGCAACTGTGTCGCATCACTAATGTAGGACACGCCCAAAACGGCCGCTGTCTCTCATGCCGCCGGAGGTCGGAGTCTCTGTATGTGTGAACGCAGCAAAAAACACGAAATCCTGAGAAAACCGATGAACCTGGACTGTATGTAAAGTGCATTCCAGTGCAAGAAATCTTTCGTTTCTGTTCCCATCACGGCACAAGCAGATCTAGTAACCTCTGTAAATAGGGAAGTGAGCCCTCGGCATAATGTCTGACCCTTCGGGTTAGGAATGTGAACCGCAGATCTCTGCTGATGACCACAGGTTAGCCCTCCAGCTAGTTAGCAAAAAGAATAATGCCTCTTGCTCAATCGCTGCTTCTCCTTTTCGGCCATATCATGTGATATTATGGATGTAACTCAATTCAAATAGTTAATTATTCTGAATGGACAGATGAAGATGAAGAAAACACAAATACATGCAAATACAGATATAAATAGGAGGCGCACCATGAAGTAAAAAAGGAACCGAACCTTGGGGGGAAAAATTCATGTTTTATTTTTAAGTCTCTGATCCATTGGAAAGATGATTGATTTGCGCTTATTTAAGGATTTAACACGCATTATAGATTAGCATGTGCTAAATGCTTTCACCACAAAAGAAACCCAGTCCATTTATCACGTCCTCAAGAGGTAAAAGGACACATGTGGCTGTTACCTCGACGGAGGCCATCGTAGAGGTGACTCCCCAAGGCATGAGAGCTTTCTTCAAAAATGGCTCTGGTATAGAGCTTAGACGTGCGTGTACGTCCAGAGACGTCAAGAGTCAGAGTGGTCTGAAGCATGAAGAGCCTAGGAGACCCACAACACCCTCTAAAGATTTATATGAGGGAAGGTCAAGGGTCAGGCAGCTATTAATCACGGCAAAGAAAGGGATTAAATAGCTGGGTCTCACAGGCAGATGAGAGAGTGGCCAATTGAAGCGTTTAAAAGAGTGTGTTGTGTCTGTCTTAGATTACAGAGTGTGGGCCGCGGGCTAAACATCCATCTGAGCCCGAGCGCTAGTTCCACTCTGTAATCATCAGGCCAGAGCGGCTCTACAGTGGCCACTCGTACATCGCAACCGCCGGTCTACTTTTCCCACCACAGAACAGAACAGCAGTCAAAAACTCCGGAGTAATTTATAATGTTCACAGACAAAACTAAAACGATGCCATAAATTAATCCATTTTTTATAAATAATTCCCTTTGTGCCAGTTGATTTGACTTTGTTTGGCACAGCACCACAAAAGAGCTGTCAAGTCGAGTCTGACGTTTCAGAGCTTTAAGACTGAATCAAGTCTCTGAGGTGTGCGTCAGAGGCAGGGTTGATGTTTTATAGTATGTACCATGAGTCCAAGTCTATTTTTAAGTCTCTAATAATAATACCATTTAAAGACAAGCTGCAACTCTAAATCTCTGATCTTAGTCTATACCAAGTCCCAGGTCTCTGGCCATTAAATCCAAATTACATTTAAAGTCTGTGAGCGATAAATCTCAAGTGTCAAGAGTCAAGTGTCTAAGAAAGGAATCCAAGTCACATGTCAAGGGACTGTGATATAAAGTCAACTCTTCTCTTAAGATAAGAGTCCAAGTAAAGCTTTTGGACTATATATATAAGTCTTGGACTTCTGAGATGTGAGTAAGAGTCAAGTCTTGAGTCTCAGGTTTTAAGTCTGTAAGTTAAGCTTTTAGTCACTAAGCTATAAG
>NC_080727.1:4215000-4227500 GCF_019097595.1 Hemibagrus wyckioides
TTGAATGTGCCTGAAGGGCAGGCAAATACACCACCATGTCAAGGAAAGTGGTTTCATTTGAAAGATAAAAAAAAAGTCATGTTAAATTGTAAAGATTCATTCAAAGATTGTGCGTAGTGGTAGTGCATTTTTTAGGTTTGTTTGTTTGTTTTTTCGTGTTCGTTTGAATCAGATTCGGCTTCTTCTGTTTTTTATTTTCAAGGAAATAGAAGGCAACATCTGGTGAATAGTGATGCGTCATTGATTGAGGGCGTCCCTCTCTGGGATGGAGTCCCCCTAGAGTGGGCCCTGCTGCAGTAGTTATGAGTGTGTGTGTGTGTGTGTGTGTGAGAGAGAGAGAGAGAGAGAGAGAGAGAGCAACAAACTCAACTATCGCAAAAGTGAAAATCAGACAGTGTCAGTGAACGCTGCGCTTTTACTACGCGGATCCGCATTTTACTGCCATCAACAAGCACGCGCTTCGATTTTCAATTTCCAGCCCTGAAAATAAAGCACAAAACAACACGGCTTGTGTCAGCTGGCATTGGCATGAGCTAACCCGATCAGACATGGAAACCAAGCCATTCTTATCATTGGGTAAGTTTACTTGATTTTTTTTCCGCTTTCAAGTCCACATTGTGGAAATGTATCCCAGTGCGGGGCTTTTTTTTTCCTTCTTTTTCTTCTCCTCTACACAGGCCGTGCATGCAATATTTATTTCCCAGAATGAAAATTATGCACGTGGACTTGTAGATTACTACCTAAGGCTTGGATAGATGTTTTTTTTAGGTTAGGTGGTGAAGGATTATACTGTGCGCAAAACTTGGCTCCGGTGCCACCGTGACACGCGTTTCCAATGACAGCAGCGGGGGCATTTAATAAAGTCTGTTTCCTCTCTCTGTCTTGTTTGCGTTTGAACGCTAATGATAATCAGATCTGATCGTAGATTAAAGTGCAAAGTTTCCGAAATATGTGCTCGGTCAATGTGAGCATGTTTGAAGGCGATGCGCGCGTGTCCGTGCGCGCGCGCGTGTAGCCTATAGAGTGTGTCTCACAGCGCGCCTTCTCTTCACTTCACTTCACCTTAACGTCCTTTTTATTTTCCTCTCTGTTACTTTCTATAAAACACAAATAAACTATGTTGCACGTGAACATTAGTGTGTTAAATGAATAAACAAATAAGTTTGACTGGCTTTCCGGCGTCTATGCATCCGACTTTTCCCACATTACACCGATTTTATTTTACAGCGGAATAACTGTAGATTACGCAAATATAAACACTTTTTACGTTTTGTTCATAACAAAAAGTTGACATTATAGTTAATGTACATGTTGCAGCTTTACTCCAGTCTGCTGTCTGCTGTCTGTTTGCTGATTAGACCTCGAGGTGTGGTTTCTATAGGTTAACCTGTCTGTGCGTTTTTGGTGTTCCAGGCTGCGCATTAAAAACGCAATGCACAATGATAAGCTATAGGTGCTTTCTGCGCATAATTATTCGTGATAAATCGTTCTTATCTGTTTGCGTGGTAGAAAGTTGTTACGTAATAAAGACGAACCAACTGAAATAAGTGTGTGTGTGTGTGTGTGTGTGTGTAAATAAGTCTGAATAATGACTAATAATTTTAATAATTTTTTCAAAAGAAAGTATTTTGGTATTATTATTATTATTATTATTATTATTATTATTATTAATATGCATTGAATGATTGCTGTCTAATAAGACTCAATCTAGGTGTCTCCGCGTCGCTCCTAAGCTCAAGATCCTGTCTAAGTTTCTGAAGTTTCTTTGCATGGTCTTCACACGTCCAAGTGTCTGGACATGTGTATGGTGCCATGCGATGGATCGTAGTCCTACTAAGGATGCTTTCCACGTATCTTACTCGGTCTTCTCAGCCGTTCACTCTGTATCCGTGATCCACCATCGTTACGAGGATAATGCAGCTTATTATGTATTTTACTTACTACACTTTCGCTGTGTGATTACAGAGTATTTCTTTTCACAGTGTATAAAATGATCCTTATTAATTCCTTAGTTCTATAACAGACTTTGCAATCACTTTCTCCTTATATGATAATATGATAATATGAAGATCCTCTTACGATAGATCTGTGAGTAAAGAAAAATGCTATGTTCTGCGTACATCATCAGAACATCAGAGTGATGTGGGCTTGTTTACTTAAATAGAAATATTCTTCAGAGAGATCTTGTTTGTGTTTCAGAACATTTCATTTATGCTAGATCCTTGCCGTTACCCAATTTGTAGCTGTCTTGTGAGTTTCGCATCATCCTGTTTCGCCCTCCATCCTCCTGTTGGTGTCTTTTACACAAGCGCCATAGTCCTAGTAGCACTCACAGTCTGAGATTTTTAATCCTGGACAAAAGTATTATGACCACAGTCTTTGGTCACTGTGTCACTAAATCTCGACTCCAAAGAATTATTCTCCCACGTACGATTCTTGTAAGTCGTAATCTGGCTTAAGTAGGCTTTGTGTTGTGATTTGCAGCATTGGTTCCTAATGTCAAGTTGCACATCCTAAACAAATTAAATCCCAGCGCTCATCCTATCATTGACCTTTTACCACTAAAGCCACAACCAGACATGTGTCTTCCTCTCCACTTCTCATCCCCACTCGGTTGCGCTTAGGGTCGCCTCCTAAACAAATAGATGCTGAGTGTAGTAGAACTCCGAGCACAATAACGAGTGTAACCCAATACTTGCAGATCCCTACAGATGAGCTCATGAACTGGGGGTCGTATACAGTTCAGTTTGGCCATTGTGTTACTTATCTGGCTGTAGTCAGTCCGGAGTGTTACTGTGTCCCTTTTCATGAAAGACTCATGTTACACCTTTAACACTACATTGTCACATTGTCTCCACACTAAGACAAGATTCTTGAGGGTTCAGTGAGCTGCGAGGATTTTTCCACAGAAGGAACGTCAAAACTTTGGGGTCTTTAGAACTGCTGTGGTATGACTTAATGCTAAAAGAAAGCAGACAAACTGACACCAGACCTCAGTCAGGATTAGAGTTAAACAAACCCCTTAATTTTTCATTCATGCCATTTATTTTTCCCATAGCAAAGCATTGCGCCGTTATTAATAGACTCTTAGCTTAATAAATATCTCTTTTTCCTCAACCTACACAATGCACGCTTCTCATTTATTCACTCTCCATTAGCTCATTAAAAGTTAACCAACAACACCCGTTTCATTTAGCGTCGTAAATGAACTTGTCAGGGATTTGTTTATGCGATGCGTGAATGTGAAATTACAATTTAAAGCGCTGAAATAACAGACAGCATTGTCATTTTTTAGTGGTGTGTTTTAGTGTGTGAGTGAGTGTGTGTTGCATGACTTTGTCATGGGACCGAGTGCCGTTTGTCAGCTGTTGCATCAGCCTGCAGCACCACTCCGCTGCGCTAACATCCGATTATGATTTATTTAGCTTCAATGACTTGCATTTGTGCTAGGAAGGCAGATTCTCTTCGCCGTTTCACCCAAAAAAATAATCATTTTTCACCACCTTAAAAACCAGCACGTCCTTCGCAAAAATCACACAAACTATTTTTTACCTTTTACCGTTTAAGATCCACATCAGATTCAACGAACCGGTCATTCAATCCTCGACATATCTTTCATGGAGTCTGCGACCGTGTCTCAGGAGCCGACTGATGTGGCCGCTACTATTCTCCACCCCGTCACTCATAAGCTTTGAGGAGAAACTGACGTTCATACCCATGGTGGAAGGGTTGCAAATTCCTCTTCTGGCTATAATTCAGGAACAAAGGTAGAACCGGTGCGGGGATTATATTACAGGGTCGTGTTTGAGGGGGCCGTGCAGTCTCACACCACTAAAAGCATACAAGTCAGGTTTTTTACAGCCCGCCAGTTTTGGGTTGCCTTTTGTAAGAAGGGCCGCAGCTGTCATTTTTATAGGAACGGGTTTATAGGAAAAGTTTAATGGTTTAAAGTCATCACGCAACATGAATGTGAAGCCTACTAGAGCTACCAAACTGCAGCTTAAGGTACAAATGCTTTGCTGGAGCTTAAGGATCATTTTTAAGCCCTATTCAGAAGAGATCAAATTAACACCAGGATGGAGTGGAATTCCATCATTTTTGGTGATTTTTCTCCCTCATCCCAGTCCCAGTAGGGAATGTCCCGGGAACTCCGGATGCTGTTCCGTCATGATTAACTATAACTTTTAAGTTTTAAAATAAAGAATTATTGTCAATTAAATGTTCTGTATCTTTAAACAGCTGATGCATTTTAAACATCTGGTTTTGTAGGAAAAACCCTGTAGAAACTCACTCGTTCTGACACGCTAAAAAATGCTATAACAGACTTCGCCTAGAGAAAATCATCCCGTCTGAGCGGGAACTGTAGAGAAGCATCCTTGACCCTTAAGATGTACTGATTCCACGTACCTAAAGATCGGTCTTCATTCGTTATTTTGTTTGGAAATGAATTTTTTATTTCATAGAAAGTGGGATGCTCAAATATATATAAGCATAGAAGCCGGTTATCAGTATTGATTTGATTTGATTTTTATTTTTGTGCTCCCCTCGGTTTTAGAACTAGAGCATGTATAGCTGAATTGATGTCTTAGCTGCAGCATGTTAGCTGTTCAGCTCGTGCGGTTGTTGTGTGAAAGCCCACAGTAGTGAGATTGAGAACGTTATCAAAACAAAGAGTGGAGACCTTAACCTTTGCTCCCCACAAGGTTTTCCTGCCCTGAAAACCAGTTCGCCTCAGGACATCTAGGTCAGGTTTAACCCTAGCGTATACGAGTATCTAAAAGAATATATATCTGTGTAACATAATCTTTTGTAGTATACCTATAAAAGACATTTAAACGCTTTTAAATCTAGACTAGCTTAAAAAAGCTAGACTTTTTAGCTTGCTTTAGAGATGCACAGTTCATACGCTCTCGCTCACTGCCAAAGTGTGAACTGAGCAATAGAAACGCTCGCCTCAGAACTGTCTAAATATATCCCCTCATATTTGCAATTCTGTTCTATTCAAACGTCTTTAGCTAATCTTGGTTTTTCCTGTGAGACGGTTTGGCAATTAAATGCAATTTCTTTTTCCCAATATGCAAATTAGTCTCTGATGTCCTCTGGCGACTTTTAGAACAAGCTACTTTTTCCCCCTCCGACAAGCTCTCACTGTTGTTCCAGTGATTCATATTGTTTTGTTTTGTAAGGTGTAATTTTTTAATTTTCTTCCATACGTTCTCTGGGTTTCGCTTCATCATAATCAAAGTCTGACGATGGAAAAATTTCCTGTATGTGTGTTTGCAGAGCGGAGGAGGGGCAGGAAGAGAATGAATCGGGTTTGGGGTTGAGGGTTGGGTTTTTTTTTTGTTTTGTTTTGTTTTGTTTTATTTAGCCAGCAGGCTTCCTGAAGCTTAGCGCTCGATGTCACCATGCCTGTCACCTCCATCTGTGCTACGTCTATGTAGCTGTGTAGTATCGTAGACTATCCTTGGAGTCTGGGTTTTAAGTGAGAGACACACTTTTGGCAGGATAAATATCAGCGCTTGTGTTCGATTCTCCTGTCTTTTTCTCATTCATTCATCAAAGCAGTCACAGACAATGCCACCCAGGAGCGGCGCTGCCAGTTTGAATGTTTTCTATTCCTTAGCTTGTAATCAAATTGCACTGGCCCCTAGTGCGCTACACTGACAGGAAGGTAATACAGTGATGTCCATTTCCTCTTTATGAAGGTAAAAAATAACACAGCACGGCCAGTATCGCAGCCTGCCTGCCCGACTGACTGACAGCATGTGGTGGACACGTGTTGAATTTTCACATAATATTAACTAACAAGCCCTTTATTTCTGTTTATATTGAAGAAATTAAATTACTTCTGAACATAAACTCCACATAATCTTTCTCAGATTGCTCATATAGATTAGTGACGTGGTTTTAAAAAACATTTTCTACCACAGTGCAACAAGTATATTACCTTAGAATTTAGAACAATGTTAGCAGCAACACAAGTATGCTAAGCTAGCTTAACCATTAAAAAAAAGCTAGCTACAGTTCAAGTTAGTGACCCATATCTTGATTGTCATGGCATATTTTTGAAAGACTTGTGTGACTATATCAGCGCAAATCTCACACTGAAGTCAGCAAACTAGCTTGGTAGCTTCTTTTAGGATAGCAGGAGCGTCTGCGTTCACTTTTTCAAGTACATGTAATACATTTTAAGCAGTTTATTATTTTAATTACATGGTTTGAGGTGAGCGATTAAAGTGAAATGGTTAGCTGCTATGGTATGATTTATTACATCACAATTATAACACTTTTCTATGTTCTAGTTTAGGTTAGATTTGTTAGCACAGCGAATTCACCACAGGAAAATCTTTCTGTCATTTTGTTTCTCATTGTAGCCCAGTGTATCATCTCACAAATTAAACACTACTGCTTTTAAGCTTGCCGATAAACGATTAGAAGATACTCAGAAACGATTAGCCGCACAACACGTGTGCTAAGCTGGCTAGCTAGCTTAGATAATGTTAGTCTTGAGTGAAATCTTGATGGTTTTGAAGGAACCGTTGACTGTTAAAGGACCTTTTGTATGTTTTATCTTTGTATACAGATTGAGACTGCTAGTTCAATCTTATTTCTGTTTACCTGTGACAAAAACATGCTAATTAACAAGTACTAGTTAACTAGCTTGGGTGTTTTAGTGTTGCATATCGATATATTATTTCAAATAAATGGTTCAAAATGACCCAGTAGCTTCTTCTTAACGTAGAAAAATATACCTTTTTGTGTTCATGTAAACAACATAACGTGTTCGTACATATTGGTGGATATCGGATAACAGCTCGGGCAGAAGTGTGTGGTCCGGGCAGAGCTACGGCAAACTCTGTGTGAACGTTTGTGACAGGAAAAGCAGGGACCAGCGTGTGCTTGCACGTCCGAGTGTGTGTGTGTGTGTGTGTGTGCGGCTCTGTCCTCTAATGCTACAGCTTACACTGGAGAGCTAAAACCAACGTGACAGATTAAGGCCCCCCGATTGCAATTATGATAACCCAGATCCATTACAGCCACCATAATGTGATCCGCCGAATTAAGATAAGATGGACGGATTTGCAAGGAAACATAAGACGGCCAGGAGAAAGCAGGAACATATATTTTTTTTCTATGAGAACCAGGTTTTCTTCTTTTTCTTCTTTTTTTTTATCAGGATCAATCTCTCTTCACTTTGTTCTCCCCCCCCCCTCCCCACTGAGCCAGCACTCAAGAGACTGATTTACAGGCAGTAGATGCCTCCAGCTCCAATGTTCTTTCTTTCTGCCCACTTTTTTCCCCTCCTCTCCTGTTTCCTGAATCTCACCTGGGCCTCCATTCATTAAATTTCAGAGTCACAGCACCGGTGCAGGTCTGTCTGAGGCATGTGGTTATGTTAATTAGACTGAATAACTGAACAAAAATAATAATAATAAAACTCAAATCACACATTATATCAATATTATATTACATTTAATATTAATATATTTTTAAAAAATGAACAGACGTTCATTTATTTCAATGTATATTTATTTTATATTATAATCCATCATAATTAATGCACAAAAAATAAATTTTTATTTCACTGTATCTTTATTATATATTATAATAATATTTTAATATATTACAATAAAGTTTTTTGGCCCCGTTCATGCATCAGAACGTATTTTTCTTATTATCTTTGCATTTGTTTTAGAGCCTTTGGTGTTTATTTTGTGTAAAATTAAATATGATGCTGATTATTATTATTTAATGTTAAACTAGGATGAAAAAACATGAATATAAAATCGCTCATTTTTTTAAACTTAAAAAATGAAAAAAATAAGTAAATAATTTATTAATAATGCACAAAAAATAAATAAAAAAAATCAATAAAGTAATTAATAAAAAAAAAAAAATTGAACATTAAAAAAATAAGTTAAAAAATATTTTTTGTCGTACAGTATAGCCTTGTGTTTGTCTTTCATTAGAAACATTTGGTAACGCTGGCTGATTTCATTCTTCATCCTGCTTGAATTTGTTGCTAGATGCATGAAAAGGAAACGTGGATGTTCCAGAACTCAGTTTTCATCCCATCCCAAGTAAACAGTTGGATGGAAAACTTCACTATTAATCCTTAAACAAAGCTCCTTGTGGCTCCTTGAACAAGGACGAGCCTGTGTAGATGTTTACCGTGTAGTCGTGTTTTCCAACTTAACACCTGGGACGTTACTGAAAACATTCAGGATCTGTATTGTTTCAGATATTTTCAGATATTAATTGTATCAGGATGCATATTCTATATTTTATATTTTACTTTTTTTTTTTTATTCTCTACTTGCACTATTCTTTGCGATTGCTGCTGATTTACTCACGTATATGGCAAATTTACAAAGAGTTGGCACAAGTGACCTTCATTTCTAAATCACTTCAATTTCCAAAAGCTGTTACCACATTTAGGATTCCAGTGAGCACTGACTGACCAGAGACGTCCATTACTGGCTCGTCTGCTTGACTTTAATTGGCCCATAAAAAGTTATTGGTCTACTTTTGGTTGGTTTTTGGTCTGCCTTGATGTAGCCTCAAACTGTATGACTTTTCCTGCTTTATATTCAGCTGGACATCCTGTACACTATATATCTACACTAGTGCTGGACAATACAACCATTTTAGATGACTGTGGATGGTACCACAGGAAGATGGCTTCGGACTGGACTGCATTTTACCATGAACATTTTTAACACGAACTTCATGTTAAAGCTAGAGTGAAGTTCCTGGTACATAATTGCACACATTGAGTACACAGTTACAAAAGGAAAATGATTTATAATTACACTGTTTCGGGGTCACCCAGATGAGGATGGATTCCTTTTTGAGTCTGGTTCCTCTCCAGGTTTCTTGCTCATGTTGTCTCAGGAAGTTTTGGAAGCCGCTCAGGAAGACATCTCTGGTTTGATGATTAGGGATAAATTCATCGATTTAAAATTTATATCTTGAATTTCTATATTTCTGTAAAGCTTAAAAGGATGTACAAATACAGTTGAATTGAATTCATCTAATGTTAGTTTTCCGATCATTTTTTTGCACAAGAAACATATTAGATATTGCAGGTATTGATGCAATTTTTTTTTTATTTTTCATTTTTCTTAAAAATATTAATAAAGTGCTAGGATATATTGGATTAAGTAGTTTTTAAAAAAATTACTTGTTTAATCTTTTGTCTATCTTCCCATGTTAATTTTTTTTCTTAAATTTCTATACATTTTTAAAAGGTTTTTTTTTGTGGGGGGCATTATTTTTATTATTATTATTATTGTTATTGTTATTATTATTATTATTTATTTATTTTTTATTTTATTTTTATTTTTATTACTGTTTTGCTGATTATATATTTTAATGCATGTCATGTATCCTAGAAAGAAGTTAAGTTCTGGGTTGAGATCTGGGTTACTTCCAGCTTTTTATTGAATTTTTTTTTTTCAGAAATCTATTTATTTATTTATTTATTTATTGCTTATTTGTTTTATACATATTTTTCTCAATTTATTTAATCTTTGTTAATTAATTTAATTGTTGTTAAATTTCTGTAAAACTTTTATAAAAATGTTAAACTTTATAAACTTTTTTATTTAAAAAAAATATTTTTATTTTGCTGTTTTGCTGACTATATATTTGCATGTCCTGTATCCGAGAATTTTTTTTTTTTGTCCTATTGCCCCTTCAAATTTAAAACTTCCACTCAAGTGTTTGCTTTATTGCTGAAAATCGTGACTTTGAGTCCCGAGGATTCCCCATCCATTCACGGCTGCGAGTCGGTGGAGCAATTTGATTCCCTCGTCAATCACAGTGACCCTAGCCAATCGTGGGTGTCTGTCCTCTCATGTGTGAGGAAGAGGGAGGATTAGGAGCTTTCCTCTGAGTGTGTAATGCTGTCACGTTACGCAAGATGCAAGGGTTAGCGTTCCGAATCTCTCAGAAGAACCATGAGTTATCTTTCAGCTGTGTGACTTGGCAAGACCAAATTCTGGATCAGTAATTTAGCCTGACTTTTTTTTTTTTGTTTTTTGTGGTCAGTGAGATAAACATCCTTTCGAGACGCGGTTCTTTATCTTGACCATCTATCGGCTTCTGTTCACTTGAGCCGTATTGACCATTTTCCAGGATTTGACCTCGTCCTGATGAGACACGTGTTTGATCAGTGCTTCAGAAGTGCTAATCAGAGCCTTGTGCTTGGAGAGCAGAAAGTCCTGCTCTTATCACCCTGGTGTGAGGATCCTGCTTATCATTAAGTGGCTGTTGAGCTGTGAGCAAGAGCCCTTTAAACCTGAGTGGCACTAGCTGCTACTGGCGTGTGCACGTGTGTGTGTATGTGTGTGTGTTGTATTTCCCCTTGAATTGTTCGAGTAATTTAGGAGCACTTACGACATCGGATCAGGAGGAGCTTGTGGTTTGGCTGTTGTCCTGTGTGTTTGTCTAGACTACAGACAGAAGCTGCTTTGGGCTGAGGAGCCTTTATGCTTACGATGGCACTTACGATGGGGTAGAAAAGCCCAAGGGGAGATGAGCAGCAGGCAGGCACTGTGTGTTTGTGTGTGTGTGTGTGTGTGCATGTGTGTGTGTTTGTGTGTGTGTGTAGCAGCAATGCAGCGCATTCCACAGGGCTTACATTCCAACGCCTGCAGAAAACGGCCCCGACAAGTTCAAGTGTCACATTTAGGACGGTTTCTTGTGTTTCAGCCTGTGGCGACGAACAGGAGACAGCCTCGGATTATAGTGTGTGTGTGTGTGTGTGTGTGTGTGTGTTGTTTTATTTTGTCTGGCAATACTTGAATACATTTTTTTAAGTGTGTTTAAGAGGTAAACTATCCAGAGAGAAGCTTATGGCTCTTGTATCGTCTGGGACGCTTTGGGTTAAAGGTTGTGTCTGGGTCACAGCCTGAGGGCGGAGTAGCAAACCTGGCACATTTTACTCACTGTGTGTGTGTGTGTGTGTGTGTGTGTGTGTGGGAACCACAGGACTAACCACAGCTCCCACTAAATGTGTTACACTGGAGAACAACACCTGGAGATTGTGTTTCATTTCATCATACTGCTGTGGAACATTACATACAAATCTTCCACTTTCCTTCTCTATTATATATATATATTTGTAGTATTAATAAAAGTATTTTTCTTTTTTTTTGCCCGAACCTTTGTACTTATAGAGCCGTCAATCTTTCCGATAAAGAGACAGTTTTGACATTAAATAAAAGGGCAAGAGCAAGAAAGCAGAGAGGAAGTCTTGAGAACGGGCACATCTGGAGTGCTTCAGTGAATATTTCTGCAACATCTGGAGAAAGTCCCTGGAATTTACGGGTCACCCTTTTGATTTAGCCCCCATTCTCTTCCCTCCGTTCCCCTCGTGTAGTCTGAGTCCTCGGCGTCTTGAAAGGCGAAGGCGCGGTGTAAATAAAAGAGAGACTCCCATTACGGGCGCAGGTCGAGTCTTTCCACATTTTTATTGCGGGCCAAATTGGGCTCATGCGACCGGCCTGCTTTTGTGTAGGAAGTCTAATGAAGTGGTTGAGAGCGAGAGATGGAGCAGGAAAACACGGCTTGCCGTAAATCAAATAAAAAAAAGCGCAAACCCCGTCCTGCTCCAATTAAAGGCACTAATCCTGATGGAAATCTCTGGCTCTTATTGGAGAAGAACCATTTAATCCTCAACCCCCGAATCGCCATCCTGGATAAATTCTCAGGAAATGTTCAATTAGATCTTAAACACAAGGTTTGGGTGAAATTTTATTATTTTAAGTTTAATATAAAATGAGGTTCACGTGTTAATCTGATCTGAGTTGGGTGTGTATGGGGTCTGAGAGGGGTGGGATCACAAATCTTACACCTTTAACGAATTCTTGACACGTATCTAACGGCAGTGGTGAATTTACTATTTAATTTTTATGCTTAATTTTCGTTAACAGCTTTGGCAGACGTATCGGCTAGCAAAGCAAAGCTCGGGTTTATATTACTCTATAAATATGTATTAATACAGAATCGTTGCTATGGTAACAACTATTTCACAGACACTCGGGGACCTGAAGATGAATCGAAATTGTTTTTCCGATAAAAGAAATGAGATCTGGGCGATCTCAGTAAGACAAGATCCTTTTTGTAATTATTATATTAATTTTTCAGAAATTTTTTTGTTTGTTTGCTTGTTTGTTTTAAAGAGTGAGAAAACAAAGCCTAGGTGAGAAACAAGCCTTTATAGCTACTGTAACGTAAGTAATATCAGGAACTGACTTGTTTTGTGGGCGTTCCTTAACATTAACATTAAATGTAACTATAAATGGATAAAAAGCACAGCATTTCGTTCCTTTATTGAAATTGAAATCGCTGGTAAATTGTTGTCGTAAAATATATAAATATATATTTTTAAAAAAAAAACTCTTTAAGCTGCTTGGCATCACTTTGTTGTTGATTATTTTCCTGTACCGGCATGCCCCATCACCTTAACTTCTTCCATTTTAAGTGTTTGT